>NW_026968288.1:0-107505 GCF_028390025.1 Pseudophryne corroboree | reverse complement strand
CGGAACACGCTGAGCCCTGATCACTCCTTCCCTCATCTCTCATTCCTCCGCACACACTATAATCACACTTATCACTATCAGTATAGGGTGCCCGGAACACGCTGAGCCCTGATCACCCCTCCCCTCATTCATCCGTACTCACTATTATCACACTTATCACTATCAGTACAGGGCGCCCGGAACACGCTGATCCCTGATCACCCCTCCCCTCATCTCTCATTCCTCCGTACTCACTATTATCACACTTATCACTATCAGTACAGGGCGCCCGAAACACGCTGAGCCCTGATCACCCCTTCCCTCATCTCTCATTCCTCCGTACTCACTATTATCACTATCAGTACAGAGCGCCCGGAACATGCTGAGCCCTGATCACCCCTCCTCTCATCTCTCATTCCTCCGTACTCACTTTTATCACACTTATCGCTATCAGTACAGGGCGCCCGGAACACGCTGAGCCCTGATCACCCCCTTTCCTCATCTCTCATTCCTCTGTACTCACTATTATCACACTTATCACTATCAGTACAGGGCGCCCGGAACACGCTGAGCCCTGATCACCCCTTTCCTCATCTCTCATTCCTCCATACTCACTATTATCACACTTATCACTATCAGTACAGGGCGCCCGGAACACGCTGAGCCCTGATCACCCCTCCCCTCATCTCTCATTCCTCCGTACTCACTTTTATCACACTTATCACTATCAGTACAGGGCGCCCGGAACATGCTGAGCCCTGATCACCCCTCCCCTCATCTCTCATTCCTCCGTACTCACTTTTATCACACTTATCACTATCACTACAGGGCACCCGGAACACGCTGAGCCCTGATCACCCCTCCCCTCATCTCTCATTCCTCCGTACTCACTATTATCACACTTATCACTATCAGTACAGGGCGCCCGGAACATGCTGAGTCCTGATCACTCCTTCCCTCATCTCTCATTCCTTCGCACACACTATTATCACACTTATCACTATCAGTACAGGGCGCCCGGAACACGCTGAGCCCTGATCACCACTTTCCTCATCTCTCATTCCTCCGTACTCACTATTATCACACTTATCACTATCAGTACAGGGCGCCCGGAATACGCTGAGCCCTGATCACCCCTCCCCTCATCTCTCATTCCTCCGTACTCACTATTATCACACTTATCACTATTAGTACAGGGCGCCCGAAACACGCTGAGCCCTGATCACCCCTCCCCTCATCTCTCATTTATCCATACACACTATTATAACACTTATCACTATCAGTACAGGGTGCCCAGATCACGCTGAGCCCTGATCACCCCTTTCTTCAGCTCTCATTCCTCCGTACTCACTATTATCACACTTATCACTATCAGTACAGGGCGCCCGGAACACTCTGAGCCCTGATCACTCCTTCCCTCATCTCTCATTCCTCCGCACACACTATTATCACACTTATCACTATCAGTACAGGGCGCACGGAACACGCTGAGCCCTGATCACCACTTTCCTCATCTCTCATTCCTCCGTACTCACTATTATCACACTTATCACTATCAGTACAGGGCGCCCGGAACACGCTGAGCCCTGATCACCCCTCCCCTCATCTCTCATTCCTCCGTACTCACTATTATCACACTTATCACTATCAGTACAGGGCGCCCGGAATACGCTGAGCCCTGATCACCCCTCCCCTCATCTCTCATTCCTCCGTACTCACTATTATCACACTTATCACTATCAGTACAGGGCGCCCAGAACACGCTGAGCCCTGATCACCCCTTTCCTCAGCTCTCATCCCTCCGTACTCACTATTATCACACTTATCACTATCAGTACAGGGCGCCCGGAACATGCTGAGCCCTGATCACCCCTCCCCTCATCTCTCATTCCTCCGTACTCACTACTATCATGCTTATCACTATCAGTACAGGGCGCCCGGAACACGCTGAGCCCTGATCACTCCTTCCCTCATCTCTCATTCCTCCGCACACATAATAATCACACTTATCACTATCAGTACAGGGTGCCTGGAACACGCTGTGCCCTGATCACCCCTCCCCTCATTCATCCGTACTCACTATTATCACACTTATCACTATCAGTACAGGGAGCCCGGAACACGCTGATCCCTGATTACCCCTCCCCTCATCTCTCATTCCTCCGTACTCACTATTATCACACTTATCACTATCAGTACAGGGTGCCCGAAACACGCTGATCCCTGATCACCCCTTCCCTCATCTCTCATTCCTCCGTACTCACTATTATCACACTTATCACTATCAGTACAGAGCGCCCGGAACATGCTGAGCCCTGATCACCCCTCCCCTTATCTCTCATTCCTCCGTACTCACTTTTATCACACTTATCACTATCAGTACAGGGCGCCCGGAACACGCTGAGCCCTGATCACCCCTCCCCTCATCTCTCTTTCCTCCGTACACACTATTATCACACTTATCACTATCAGTACAGGGCGCCCGGAACACGCTGAGCCCTGATCACCCCTTCCCTCATCTCTCATTCCTCCGTACTCACTATTATCACACTTATCACTATCAGTACAGGGCGCACGGAACACGCTGATCCCTGATCACCCCTTCCCTCATCTCTCATTCCTCCGTACTCACTATTATCACACTTATCACTATCAGTACAGGGCGCCCGGAACACGCTGAGCCCTGATCACACCTTTCCTCATCTCTCATTCCTCCATACTCACTATTATCACACTTATCATTATTAGTACAGGGCGCCCAGAACACGCTGATCCCTGATCACTCCTCCCCTCATCTCTCATTCCTCCGTACTCACTATTATCACACTTATCACTATCAGTACAGGGCGCCCGGAACATGCTGAGCCATGATCACCCCTCCCCTCATCTCTCATTCCTCCGTACTCACTATTATCACACGTATCGCTATCAGTACAGAGCGCCCGGAACATGCTGAGACCTGATCACCCCTCCCCTCATCTCTCATTCCTCCGTACTCACTTTTATCACACTTATCACTATCAGTACAGGGCGCCCGGAACACGCTGAGCCCTGATCACCCCTCCCCTCATCTCTCATTCTTCCGTACACACTATTATCACACTTATCACTATCAGTACAGGGCGCCCGGAACACGCTGAGCCCTGATCACCCCTTCCCTCATCTCTCATTCCTCCGTACTCACTATTATCACACTTATCACTATCAGTACAGGGCGCCCGGAACACACTGATTCCTGATCACCCCTTCCCTCATTCCTCCGTACTCACTATTATCATGCTTATCACTATCAGTACAGGGCGCCCGGAACACGCTGAGCCCTGATCACTCCTTCCCTCATCTCTCATTCCTCCGCACACATAATAATCACACTTATCACTATCAGTACAGGGTGCCCGGAACACGCTGATCCCTGATCACCCCTCCCCTCATCTCTCATTCCTCCGTACTCACTATTATCACACTTATCACTATCAGTACAGGGCGCCCGAAACACTCTGATCCCTGATCACCCCTTCACTCATCTCTCATTCCTCCGTACTCACTATTATCACACTTATCACTATCAGTACAGGGCGCCCGAAACACGCTGATCCCTGATCACCCCTTCACTCATCTCTCATTCCTCCGTACTCACTATTATCACACTTATCACTATCAGTACAGGGCGCCCGGAACACGCTGAGCCCTGATCACCCCTTCCCTCATCTCTCATTCCTCCGTACTCACTATTATCACACTTATCACTATTAGTACAGGGCGCCCGGAACACGCTGAGCCCTGATCACCCCTCCCCTCATCTCTCATTTATCCATACACACTATTATCACACTTATCACTATCAGTACAGGGTGCCCGGATCACGCTGAGCCCTGATCACTCCTTCCCTCATCTCTCATTCCTCCGTACTCACTATTATCACACTTATCACTATCAGTACAGGGCGCCCGGAACACGCTGAGCCCTGATAACTCCTTCTCTCATTCCTCCGTACTCACTATTATCAAAACTTATCACTATCAGTACAGGGGTCCCGGAACATGCTGATCCCTGATCACCCCTTCCCTCATCTCTCATTCCTCCATACTCACTATTATCACACTTATCACTATCATGTACAGGGCGCCCGGAACACGCTGAGCCCTGATCACCCCTTCCCTCATCTCTCATTCCTCCGTACTCACTATTATCACACGGCGCCCGGAATACGCTGATCCCTGATCACCCCTCCCCTCATCTCTCATTCCTCCGTACTCACTATTATCACACTTATCACTATCAGTACAGGGCGCCCAGAACACGCTGAGCCCTGATCACCTCTTTCCTCAGCTCTCATTCCTCCGTACTCACTATTATCACACTTATAACTATCAGTACAGGGCGCCCGGAACATGCTGAGCCCTGATCACCCCTCCCCTCATCTCTCATTCCTCCGTACTCACTATTATCATGCTTATCACTATCAGTACAGGGCGCCCGGAACACGCTGAGCCCTGATCACTCCTTCCCTCATCTCTCATTCCTCCGCACACATTATAATCACACTTATCACTATCAGTACAGGGTGCCCGACACACGCTGTTCCCTGATCACCCCTCCCCTCATTCATCCGTACTCACTATTATCACACTTATCACTATCAGTACAGGGCGCCCGGAACACGCTCATCCCTGATCACCCCTCCCCTCATCTCTCATTCCTCCGTACTCACTATTATCACACTTATCACTATCAGTACAGGGCGCCCGAAACACGCTGATCCCTGATCACCCCTTCATTCATCTCTCATTCCTCCGTACTCACTATTATCACACTTATCACTATCAGTACAGAGCGCCCGGAACATGCTGAGCCCTGATCACCCCTCCCTTCATCTCTCATTCCTCCGTACTCACTTTTATCACAATTATCACTATCAGTACAGGGCGCCCGGAACACGCTGAGCCCAGATCACCCCTCCCCTCATCTCTCATTCCTCCGTACACACTATTATCACACTTATCACTATCAGTACAGGGCGCCTGGAACACGCTGAGCCCTGATCACCCCTTCCCTCATCTCTCATTCCTCCGTACTCACTATTATCACACTTATCACTATCAGTACAGGGCGCCCGGAACACGCTGATCCCTGATCACCCCTTACCTCATTCCTCCGTACTCACTATTATCACACTTATCACTATCAGTACAGGGCGCCCGGAACACGCTGAGCCCTGATCACACCTTTCCTCATCTCTCATTCCTCCATACTCACTATTATCACACTTATCACTATCAGTACAGGGCGCCGGGAACATGCTGAGCCCTGATCACCCCTCCCCTCATCTCTCATTCCTCCGTACTCACTATTATCACACTTATCGCTATCAGTACAGAGCGCCCGGAACATGCTGAGCCCTGATCACCCCTCCCCTCAGCTCTCATTCCTCCGTACTCACTATTATCATGCTTATCACTATCGGTACAGGGCGCCCGGAACACGCTGAGCCCTGATCACTCCTTCCCTCATCTCTCATTCCTCCGCACACACTATAATCACACTTATCACTATCAGTATAGGGTGCCCGGAACACGCTGAGCCCTGATCACCCCTCCCCTCATTCATCCGTACTCACTATTATCACACTTATCACTATCAGTACAGGGCGCCCGGAACACGCTGATCCCTGATCACCCCTCCCCTCATCTCTCATTCCTCCGTACTCACTATTATCACACTTATCACTATCAGTACAGGGCGCCCGAAACACGCTGATCCCTGATCACCCCTTCCCTCATCTCTCATTCCTCCGTACTCACTATTATCACTATCAGTACAGAGCGCCCGGAACATGCTGAGCCCTGATCACCCCTCCTCTCATCTCTCATTCCTCCGTACTCACTTTTATCACACTTATCGCTATCAGTACAGGGCGCCCGGAACACGCTGAGCCCTGATCACCCCTTTCCTCATCTCTCATTCCTCTGTACTCACTATTATCACACTTATCACTATCAGTACAGGGCGCCCGGAACACGCTGAGCCCTGATCACCCCTTTCCTCATCTCTCATTCCTCCATACTCACTATTATCACACTTATCACTATCAGTACAGGGCGCCCGGAACACGCTGAGCCCTGATCACCCCTCCCCTCATCTCTCATTCCTCCGTACTCACTTTTATCACACTTATCACTATCAGTACAGGGCGCCCGGAACATGCTGAGCCCTGATCACCCCTCCCCTCATCTCTCATTCCTCCGTACTCACTATTATCACACTTATCACTATCAGTACAGGGCGCCCGGAACATGCTGAGTCCTGATCACTCCTTCCCTCATCTCTCATTCCTTCGCACACACTATTATCACACTTATCACTATCAGTACAGGGCGCCCGGAACACGCTGAGCCCTGATCACCACTTTCCTCATCTCTCATTCCTCCGTACTCACTATTATCACACTTATCACTATCAGTACAGGGCGCCCAGAACACGCTGATCCCTGATCACTCCTCCCCTCATCTCTCATTCCTCCGTACTCACTATTATCACACTTATCACTATCAGTACAGGGCGCCCGGAACATGCTGAGCCATGATCACCCCTCCCCTCATCTCTCATTCCTCCGTACTCACTATTATCACACGTATCGCTATCAGTACAGAGCGCCCGGAACATGCTGAGCCCTGATCACCCCTCCCCTCATCTCTCATTCCTCCGTACTCACTTTTATCACACTTATCACTATCAGTACAGGGCGCCCGGAACACGCTGAGCCCTGATCACCCCTCCCCTCACCTCTCATTCTTCCGTACACACTATTATCACACTTATCACTATCAGTACAGGGCGCCCAGAACACGCTGAGCCCTGATCACCCCTTCCCTCATCTCTCATTCCTCCGTACTCACTATTATCACACTTATCACTATCAGTACAGGGCGCCCGGAACACACTGATTCCTGATCACTCCTTCCCTCATTCCTCCGTACTCACTATTATCATGCTTATCACTATCAGTACAGGGCGCCCGGAACACGCTGAGCCCTGATCACTCCTTCCCTCATCTCTCATTCCTCCGCACACATAATAATCACACTTATCACTATCAGTACAGGGTGCCCGGAACACGCAGATCCCTGATCACCCCTCCCCTCATCTCTCATTCCTCCGTACTCACTATTATCACACTTATCACTATCAGTACAGGGCGCCCGAAACACGCTGATCCCTGATCACCCCTTCACTCATCTCTCATTCCTCCGTACACACTATTATAACACTTATCACTATCAGCACAGGGCGCCCGGAACACGCTGAGCCCTGATCACCCCTTCCCTCATCTCTCATTCCTCCGTACTCACTATTATCACACTTATCACTATCAGTACAGGGCGCCCGGAACACACTGATTCCTGATCACCCCTTCCCTCATTCCTCCGTACTCACTATTATCACACTTATCACTATCAGTACAGGGCGCCCGGAACACGCTGAGCCCTGATCACACCTTTCCTCATCTCTCATTCCTCCATACTCACTATTATCACACTTATCACTATCAGTACAGGGCGCCCGGAACATGCTGACCCCTGATCACCCCTCCCCTCATCTCTCATTCCTCCGTACTCACTATTATCACACTTATCACTATCAGTACAGGGCGCCCGGAACACGCTGATCCCTGATCACCCCTTACCTCATTCCTCCGTACTCACTATTATCACACTTATCACTATCAGTACAGGGCGCCCGGAACACGCTGAGCCCTGATCACACCTTTCCTCATCTCTCATTCCTCCATACTCACTATTATCACACTTATCACTATCAGTACAGGGCGCCCGGAACACGCTGAGCCCTGATCACACCTTTCCTCATCTCTCATTCCTCCATACTCACTATTATCACACTTATCACTATCAGTACAGGGCGCCCGGAACATGCTGACCCCTGATCACCCCTCCCCTCATCTCTCATTCCTCCGTACTCACTATTATCACACTTATCACTATCAGTACAGGGCGCCCGGAACACGCTGATCCCTGATCACCCCTTACCTCATTCCTCCGTACTCACTATTATCACACTTATCACTATCAGTACAGGGCGCCCGGAACATGCTGAGCCCTGATCACCCCTCCCCTCATCTCTCATTCCTCCGTACTCACTATTATCACACTTATCGCTATCAGTACAGAGCGCCCGGAACATGCTGAGCCCTGATCACCCCTCCCCTCAGCTCTCATTCCTCCGTACTCACTATTATCATGCTTATCACTATCGGTACAGGGCGCCCGGAACACGCTGAGCCCTGATCACTCCTTCCCTCATCTCTCATTCCTCCGCACACACTATAATCACACTTATCACTATCAGTATAGGGTGCCCGGAACACGCTGAGCCCTGATCACCCCTCCCCTCATTCATCCGTACTCACTATTATCACACTTATCACTATCAGTACAGGGCGCCCGGAACACGCTGATCCCTGATCACCCCTCCCCTCATCTCTCATTCCTCCGTACTCACTATTATCACACTTATCACTATCAGTACAGGGCGCCCGAAACACGCTGATCCCTGATCACCCCTTCCCTCATCTCTCATTCCTCTGTACTCACTATTATCACTATCAGTACAGAGCGCCCGGAACATGCTGAGCCCTGATCACCCCTCCTCTCATCTCTCATTCCTCCGTACTCACTTTTATCACACTTATCACTATCAGTACAGGGCGCCCGGAACACGCTGAGCCCTGATCACCCCTTTCCTCATCTCTCATTCCTCTGTACTCACTATTATCACACTTATCACTATCAGTACAGGGCGCCCGGAACACGCTGAGCCCTGATCACCCCTTTCCTCATCTCTCATTCCTCCATACTCACTATTATCACACTTATCACTATCAGTACAGGGCGCCCGGAACACGCTGAGCCCTGATCACCCCTCCCCTCATCTCTCATTCCTCCGTACTCACTTTTATCACACTTATCACTATCAGTACAGGGCGCCCGGAACATGCTGAGCCCTGATCACCCCTCCCCTCATCTCTCATTCCTCCGTACTCACTTTTATCACACTTATCACTATCACTACAGGGCACCCGGAACACGCTGAGCCCTGATCACCCCTCCCCTCATCTCTCATTCCTCCGTACTCACTTTTATCACACTTATCACTATCAGTACAGGGCGCCCGGAACATGCTGAGCCCTGATCACCCCTCCCCTCATCTCTCATTCCTTCGCACACACTATTATCACACTTATCACTATCAGTACAGGGCGCCCGGAACACGCTGAGCCCTGATCACCACTTTCCTCATCTCTCATTCCTCCGTACTCACTATTATCACACTTATCACTATCAGTACAGGGCGCCCGGAATACGCTGAGCCCTGATCACCCCTCCCCTCATCTCTCATTCCTCCGTACTCACTTTTATCACACTTATCACTATCAGTACAGGGCGCCCGGAACATGCTGAGCCCTGATCACCCCTTCCCTCATCTCTCATTCCTCCGTACTCACTATTATCACACTTATCACTATCAGTACAGGGCGCCCGGAACACACTGATTCCTGATCACCCCTTCCCTCATTCCTCCGTACTCACTATTATCATGCTTATCACTATCAGTACAGGGCGCCCGGAACACGCTGAGCCCTGATCACTCCTTCCCTCATCTCTCATTCCTCTGCACACATAATAATCACACTTATCACTATCAGTACAGGGTGCCCGGAACACGCTGAGCCCTGATCACCCCTCCCTTCATTCATCCGTACTCACTATTATCACACTTATCACTATCAGTACAGGGTGCCCGGAACACGCTGATCCCTGATCACCCCTCCCCTCATCTCTCATTCCTCCGTACTCACTATTATCACACTTATCACTATCAGTACAGGGCGCCCGAAACACGCTGATCCCTGATCACCCCTTCACTCATCTCTCATTCCTCCGTACTCACTATTATCACACTTATCACTATCAGTACAGGGCGCCCGGAACACGCTGAGCCCTGATCACCCCTCCTCTCATCTCTCATTCCTCCGTACACACTATTATAACACTTATCACTATCAGCACAGGGCGCCCGGAACACGCTGAGCCCTGATCACCCCTTCCCTCATCTCTCATTCCTCCGTACTCACTATTATCACACTTATCACTATCAGTACAGGGCGCCCGGAACACACTGATTCCTGATCACCCCTTCCCTCATTCCTCCGTACTCACTATTATCACACTTATCACTATCAGTACAGGGCGCCCGGAACACGCTGAGCCCTGATCACACCTTTCCTCATCTCTCATTCCTCCATACTCACTATTATCACACTTATCACTATCAGTACAGGGCGCCCGGAACATGCTGACCCCTGATCACCACTCCCCTCATCTCTCATTCCTCCGTACTCACTATTATCACACTTATCACTATCAGTACAGGGCGCCCGGAACACGCTGATCCCTGATCACCCCTTACCTCATTCCTCCGTACTCACTATTATCACACTTATCACTATCAGTACAGGGCGCCCGGAACACGCTGAGCCCTGATCACACCTTTCCTCATCTCTCATTCCTCCATACTCACTATTATCACACTTATCACTATCAGTACAGGGCGCCCGGAACACGCTGAGCCCTGATCACACCTTTCCTCATCTCTCATTCCTCCATACTCACTATTATCACACTTATCACTATCAGTACAGGGCGCCCGGAACATGCTGACCCCTGATCACCCCTCCCCTCATCTCTCATTCCTCCGTACTCACTATTATCACACTTATCACTATCAGTACAGGGCGCCCGGAACACGCTGATCCCTGATCACCCCTTACCTCATTCCTCCGTACTCACTATTATCACACTTATCACTATCAGTACAGGGCGCCCGGAACATGCTGAGCCCTGATCACCCCTCCCCTCATCTCTCATTCCTCCGTACTCACTATTATCACACTTATCGCTATCAGTACAGAGCGCCCGGAACATGCTGAGCCCTGATCACCCCTCCCCTCAGCTCTCATTCCTCCGTACTCACTATTATCATGCTTATCACTATCGGTACAGGGCGCCCGGAACACGCTGAGCCCTGATCACTCCTTCCCTCATCTCTCATTCCTCCGCACACACTATAATCACACTTATCACTATCAGTATAGGGTGCCCGGAACACGCTGAGCCCTGATCACCCCTCCCCTCATTCATCCGTACTCACTATTATCACACTTATCACTATCAGTACAGGGCGCCCGGAACACGCTGATCCCTGATCACCCCTCCCCTCATCTCTCATTCCTCCGTACTCACTATTATCACACTTATCACTATCAGTACAGGGCGCCCGAAACACGCTGATCCCTGATCACCCCTTCCCTCATCTCTCATTCCTCCGTACTCACTATTATCACTATCAGTACAGAGCGCCCGGAACATGCTGAGCCCTGATCACCCCTCCTCTCATCTCTCATTCCTCCGTACTCACTTTTATCACACTTATCACTATTAGTACAGGGCGCCCGGAACACGCTGAGCCCTGATCACCCCTTTCCTCATCTCTCATTCCTCTGTACTCACTATTATCACACTTATCACTATCAGTACAGGGCGCCCGGAACACGCTGAGCCCTGATCACCCCTTTCCTCATCTCTCATTCCTCCATACTCACTATTATCACACTTATCACTATCAGTACAGGGCGCCCGGAACACGCTGAGCCCTGATCACCCCTCCCCTCATCTCTCATTCCTCCGTACTCACTTTTATCACACTTATCACTATCAGTACAGGGCGCCCGGAACATGCTGAGCCCTGATCACCCCTCCCCTCATCTCTCATTCCTCCGTACTCACTTTTATCACACTTATCACTATCACTACAGGGCACCCGGAACACGCTGAGCCCTGATCACCCCTCCCCTCATCTCTCATTCCTCCGTACTCACTATTATCACACTTATCACTATCAGTACAGGGCGCCCGGAACATGCTGAGTCCTGATCACTCCTTCCCTCATCTCTCATTCCTTCGCACACACTATTATCACACTTATCACTATCAGTACAGGGCGCCCGGAACACGCTGAGCCCTGATCACCACTTTCCTCATCTCTCATTCCTCCGTACTCACTATTATCACACTTATCACTATCAGTACAGGGCGCCCGGAATACGCTGAGCCCTGATCACCCCTCCCCTCATCTCTCATTCCTCCGTACTCACTATTATCACACTTATCACTATTAGTACAGGGCGCCCGAAACACGCTGAGCCCTGATCACCCCTCCCCTCATCTCTCATTTATCCATACACACTATTATAACACTTATCACTATCAGTACAGGGTGCCCAGATCACGCTGAGCCCTGATCACCCCTTTCCTCAGCTCTCATTCCTCCGTACTCACTATTATCACACTTATCACTATCAGTACAGGGCGCCCGGAACACTCTGAGCCCTGATCACTCCTTCCCTCATCTCTCATTCCTCCGCACACACTATTATCACACTTATCACTATCAGTACAGGGCGCCCGGAACACGCTGAGCCCTGATCACCACTTTCCTCATCTCTCATTCCTCCGTACTCACTATTATCACACTTATCACTATCAGTACAGGGCGCCCGGAACACGCTGAGCCCTGATCACCCCTCCCCTCATCTCTCATTCCTCCGTACTCACTATTATCACACTTATCACTATCAGTACAGGGCGCCCGGAATACGCTGAGCCCTGATCACCCCTCCCCTCATCTCTCATTCCTCCGTACTCACTATTATCACACTTATCACTATTAGTACAGGGCGCCTGGAACACGCTGAGCCCTGATCACCCCTCCCCTCATCTCTCATTTATCCATACACACTATTATCACACTTATCACTATCAGTACAGGGTGCCCGGATCACGCTGAGCCCTGATCACTCCTTCCCTCATCTCTCATTCCTCCGTACTCACTATTATCACACTTATCACTATCAGTACAGGGCGCCCGGAACACGCTGAGCCCTGATAACTCCTTCCCTCATCTCTCATTCCTCCGTACTCACTATTATCACACTTATCACTATCAGTACAGGGGTCCCGGAACATGCTGATCCCTGATCACCCCTTCCCTCATCTCTCATTCCTCCATACTCACTATTATCACACTTATCACTATCACGTACAGGGCGCCCGGAACACGCTGAGCCCTGATCTCCCCTTCCCTCATCTCTCATTCCTCCGTACTCACTATTATCACACGGCGCCCGGAATACGCTGATCCCTGATCACCCCTCCCCTCATCTCTCATTCCTCCGTACTCACTATTATCACACTTATCACTATCAGTACAGGGCGCCCAGAACACGCTGAGCCCTGATCACCCCTTTCCTCAGCTCTCATCCCTCCGTACTCACTATTATCACACTTATCACTATCAGTACAGGGCGCCCGGAACATGCTGAGCCCTGATCACCCCTCCCCTCATCTCTCATTCCTCCGTACTCACTACTATCATGCTTATCACTATCAGTACAGGGCGCCCGGAACACGCTGAGCCCTGATCACTCCTTCCCTCATCTCTCATTCCTCCGCACACATAATAATCACACTTATCACTATCAGTACAGGGTGCCTGGAACACGCTGTGCCCTGATCACCCCTCCCCTCATTCATCCGTACTCACTATTATCACACTTATCACTATCAGTACAGGGAGCCCGGAACACGCTGATCCCTGATTACCCCTCCCCTCATCTCTCATTCCTCCGTACTCACTATTATCACACTTATCACTATCAGTACAGGGTGCCCGAAACACGCTGATCCCTGATCACCCCTTCCCTCATCTCTCATTCCTCCGTACTCACTTTTATCACACTTATCACTATCAGTACAGGGCGCCCGGAACACGCTGAGCCCTGATCACCCCTCCCCTCATCTCTCTTTCCTCCGTACACACTATTATCACACTTATCACTATCAGTACAGGGCGCCCGGAACACGCTGAGCCCTGATCACCCCTTCCCTCATCTCTCATTCCTCCGTACTCACTATTATCACACTTATCACTATCAGTACAGGGCGCACGGAACACGCTGATCCCTGATCACCCCTTCCCTCATCTCTCATTCCTCCGTACTCACTATTATCACACTTATCACTATCAGTACAGGGCGCCCGGAACACGCTGAGCCCTGATCACACCTTTCCTCATCTCTCATTCCTCCATACTCACTATTATCACACTTATCATTATTAGTACAGGGCGCCCAGAACACGCTGATCCCTGATCACTCCTCCCCTCATCTCTCATTCCTCCGTACTCACTATTATCACACTTATCACTATCAGTACAGGGCGCCCGGAACATGCTGAGCCATGATCACCCCTCCCCTCATCTCTCATTCCTCCGTACTCACTATTATCACACGTATCGCTATCAGTACAGAGCGCCCGGAACATGCTGAGCCCTGATCACCCCTCCCCTCATCTCTCATTCCTCCGTACTCACTTTTATCACACTTATCACTATCAGTACAGGGCGCCCGGAACACGCTGAGCCCTGATCACCCCTCCCCTCATCTCTCATTCTTCCGTACACACTATTATCACACTTATCACTATCAGTACAGGGCGCCCGGAACACGCTGAGCCCTGATCACCCCTTCCCTCATCTCTCATTCCTCCGTACTCACTATTATCACACTTATCACTATCAGTACAGGGCGCCCGGAACACACTGATTCCTGATCACCCCTTCCCTCATTCCTCCGTACTCACTATTATCATGCTTATCACTATCAGTACAGGGCGCCCGGAACACGCTGAGCCCTGATCACTCCTTCCCTCATCTCTCATTCCTCCGCACACATAATAATCACACTTATCACTATCAGTACAGGGTGCCCGGAACACGCTGATCCCTGATCACCCCTCCCCTCATCTCTCATTCCTCCGTACTCACTATTATCACACTTATCACTATCAGTACAGGGCGCCCGAAACACGCTGATCCCTGATCACCCCTTCACTCATCTCTCATTCCTCCGTACTCACTATTATCACACTTATCACTATCAGTACAGGGCGCCCGAAACACGCTGATCCCTGATCACCCCTTCACTCATCTCTCATTCCTCCGTACTCACTATTATCACACTTATCACTATCAGTACAGGGCGCCCGGAACACGCTGAGCCCTGATCACCCCTTCCCTCATCTCTCATTCCTCCGTACTCACTATTATCACACTTATCACTATTAGTACAGGGCGCCCGGAACACGCTGAGCCCTGATCACCCCTCCCCTCATCTCTCATTTATCCATACACACTATTATCACACTTATCACTATCAGTACAGCGTGCCCGGATCACGCTGAGCCCTGATCACTCCTTCCCTCATCTCTCATTCCTCCGTACTCACTATTATCACACTTATCACTATCAGTACAGGGCGCCCGGAACACGCTGAGCCCTGATAACTCCTTCTCTCATTCCTCCGTACTCACTATTATCAAAACTTATCACTATCAGTACAGGGGTCCCGGAACATGCTGATCCCTGATCACCCCTTCCCTCATCTCTCATTCCTCCATACTCACTATTATCACACTTATCACTATCACGTACAGGGCGCCCGGAACACGCTGAGCCCTGATCACCCCTTCCCTCATCTCTCATTCCTCCGTACTCACTATTATCACACTTATCACTATCAGTACAGGGCGCCCGGAACACACTGATTCCTGATCACCCCTTCCCTCATTCCTCCGTACTCACTATTATCACACTTATCACTATCAGTACAGGGCGCCCGGAACACGCTGAGCCCTGATCACACCTTTCCTCATCTCTCATTCCTCCATACTCACTATTATCACACTTATCACTATCAGTACAGGGCGCCCGGAACATGCTGACCCCTGATCACCCCTCCCCTCATCTCTCATTCCTCCGTACTCACTATTATCACACTTATCACTATCAGTACAGGGCGCCCGGAACACGCTGATCCCTGATCACCCCTTACCTCATTCCTCCGTACTCACTATTATCACACTTATCACTATCAGTACAGGGCGCCCGGAACACGCTGAGCCCTGATCACACCTTTCCTCATCTCTCATTCCTCCATACTCACTATTATCACACTTATCACTATCAGTACAGGGCGCCCGGAACAAGCTGAGCCCTGATCACACCTTTCCTCATCTCTCATTCCTCCATACTCACTATTATCACACTTATCACTATCAGTACAGGGCGCCCGGAACATGCTGACCCCTGATCACCCCTCACCTCATCTCTCATTCCTCCGTACTCACTATTATCACACTTATCACTATCAGTACAGGGCGCCCGGAACACGCTGATCCCTGATCACCCCTTACCTCATTCCTCCGTACTCACTATTATCACACTTATCACTATCAGTACAGGGCGCCCGGAACATGCTGAGCCCTGATCACCCCTCCCCTCATCTCTCATTCCTCCGTACTCACTATTATCACACTTATCGCTATCAGTACAGAGCGCCCGGAACATGCTGAGCCCTGATCACCCCTCCCCTCAGCTCTCATTCCTCCGTACTCACTATTATCATGCTTATCACTATCGGTACAGGGCGCCCGGAACACGCTGAGCCCTGATCACTCCTTCCCTCATCTCTCATTCCTCCGCACACACTATAATCACACTTATCACTATCAGTATAGGGTGCCCGGAACACGCTGAGCCCTGATCACCCCTCCCCTCATTCATCCGTACTCACTATTATCACACTTATCACTATCAGTACAGGGCGCCCGGAACACGCTGATCCCTGATCACCCCTCCCCTCATCTCTCATTCCTCCGTACTCACTATTATCACACTTATCACTATCAGTACAGGGCGCCCGAAACACGCTGATCCCTGATCACCCCTTCCCTCATCTCTCATTCCTCCGTACTCACTATTATCACTATCAGTACAGAGCGCCCGGAACATGCTGAGCCCTGATCACCCCTCCTCTCATCTCTCATTCCTCCGTACTCACTTTTATCACACTTATCACTATCAGTACAGGGCGCCCGGAACACGCTGAGCCCTGATCACCCCTTTCCTCATCTCTCATTCCTCTGTACTCACTATTATCACACTTATCACTATCAGTACAGGGCGCCCGGAACACGCTGAGCCCTGATCACCCCTTTCCTCATCTCTCATTCCTCCATACTCACTATTATCACACTTATCACTATCAGTACAGGGCGCCCGGAACACGCTGAGCCCTGATCACCCCTCCCCTCATCTCTCATTCCTCCGTACTCACTTTTATCACACTTATCACTATCAGTACAGGGCGCCCGGAACATGCTGAGCCCTGATCACCCCTCCCCTCATCTCTCATTCCTCCGTACTCACTTTTATCACACTTATCACTATCACTACAGGGCACCCGGAACACGCTGAGCCCTGATCACCCCTCCCCTCATCTCTCATTCCTCCGTACTCACTATTATCACACTTATCACTATCAGTACAGGGCGCCCGGAACATGCTGAGTCCTGATCACTCCTTCCCTCATCTCTCATTCCTTCGCACACACTATTATCACACTTATCACTATCAGTACAGGGCGCCCGGAACACGCTGAGCCCTGATCACCACTTTCCTCATCTCTCATTCCTCCGTACTCACTATTATCACACTTATCACTATCAGTACAGGGCGCCCGGAATACGCTGAGCCCTGATCACCCCTCCCCTCATCTCTCATTCCTCCGTACTCACTTTTATCACACTTATCACTATCAGTACAGGGCGCCCGGAACATGCTGAGCCCTGATCACCCCTTCCCTCATCTCTCATTCCTCCGTACTCACTATTATCACACTTATCACTATCAGTACAGGGCGCCCGGAACACACTGATTCCTGATCACCCCTTCCCTCATTCCTCCGTACTCACTATTATCATGCTTATCACTATCAGTACAGGGCGCCCGGAACACGCTGAGCCCTGATCACTCCTTCCCTCATCTCTCATTCCTCTGCACACATAATAATCACACTTATCACTATCAGTACAGGGTGCCCGGAACACGCTGAGCCCTGATCACCCCTCCCTTCATTCATCCGTACTCACTATTATCACACTTATCACTATCAGTACAGGGTGCCCGGAACACGCTGATCCCTGATCACCCCTCCCCTCATCTCTCATTCCTCCGTACTCACTATTATCACACTTATCACTATCAGTACAGGGCGCCCGAAACACGCTGATCCCTGATCACCCCTTCACTCATCTCTCATTCCTCCGTACTCACTATTATCACACTTATCACTATCAGTACAGGGCGCCCGGAACACGCTGAGCCCTGATCACCCCTCCTCTCATCTCTCATTCCTCCGTACACACTATTATAACACTTATCACTATCAGCACAGGGCGCCCGGAACACGCTGAGCCCTGATCACCCCTTCCCTCATCTCTCATTCCTCCGTACTCACTATTATCACACTTATCACTATCAGTACAGGGCGCCCGGAACACACTGATTCCTGATCACCCCTTCCCTCATTCCTCCGTACTCACTATTATCACACTTATCACTATCAGTACAGGGCGCCCGGAACACGCTGAGCCCTGATCACACCTTTCCTCATCTCTCATTCCTCCATACTCACTATTATCACACTTATCACTATCAGTACAGGGCGCCCGGAACATGCTGACCCCTGATCACCCCTCCCCTCATCTCTCATTCCTCCGTACTCACTATTATCACACTTATCACTATCAGTACAGGGCGCCCGGAACACGCTGATCCCTGATCACCCCTTACCTCATTCCTCCGTACTCACTATTATCACACTTATCACTATCAGTACAGGGCGCCCGGAACACGCTGAGCCCTGATCACACCTTTCCTCATCTCTCATTCCTCCATACTCACTATTATCACACTTATCACTATCAGTACAGGGCGCCCGGAACACGCTGAGCCCTGATCACACCTTTCCTCATCTCTCATTCCTCCATACTCACTATTATCACACTTATCACTATCAGTACAGGGCGCCCGGAACACGCTGAGCCCTGATCACCCCTTCCCTCATCTCTCATTCCTCCGTACTCACTATTATCACACAGCGCCCGGAATACGCTGATCCCTGATCACCCCTCCCCTCATCTCTCATTCCTCCGTACTCACTATTATCACACTTATCACTATCAGTACAGGGCGCCCAGAACACGCTGAGCCCTGATCACTCCTTCCCTCATCTCTCATTCCTCCGCACACACTATAATCACACTTATCACTATCAGTATAGGGTGCCCGGAACACGCTGAGCCCTGATCACCCCTCCCCTCATTCATCCGTACTCACTATTATCACACTTATCACTATCAGTACAGGGCGCCCGGAACACGCTGATCCCTGATCACCCCTCCCCTCATCTCTCATTCCTCCGTACTCACTATTATCACACTTATCACTATCAGTACAGGGCGCCCGAAACACGCTGATCCCTGATCACCCCTTCCCTCATCTCTCATTCCTCCGTACTCACTATTATCACTATCAGTACAGAGCGCCCGGAACATGCTGAGCCCTGATCACCCCTCCTCTCATCTCTCATTCCTCCGTACTCACTTTTATCACACTTATCACTATCAGTACAGGGCGCCCGGAACACGCTGAGCCCTGATCACCCCTTTCCTCATCTCTCATTCCTCTGTACTCACTATTATCACACTTATCACTATCAGTACAGGGCGCCCGGAACACGCTGAGCCCTGATCACCCCTTTCCTCATCTCTCATTCCTCCATACTCACTATTATCACACTTATCACTATCAGTACAGGGCGCCCGGAACACGCTGAGCCCTGATCACCCCTCCCCTCATCTCTCATTCCTCCGTACTCACTTTTATCACACTTATCACTATCAGTACAGGGCGCCCGGAACATGCTGAGCCCTGATCACCCCTCCCCTCATCTCTCATTCCTCCGTACTCACTTTTATCACACTTATCACTATCACTACAGGGCACCCGGAACACGCTGAGCCCTGATCACCCCTCCCCTCATCTCTCATTCCTCCGTACTCACTATTATCACACTTATCACTATCAGTACAGGGCGCCCGGAACATGCTGAGTCCTGATCACTCCTTCCCTCATCTCTCATTCCTTCGCACACACTATTATCACACTTATCACTATCAGTACAGGGCGCCCGGAACACGCTGAGCCCTGATCACCACTTTCCTCATCTCTCATTCCTCCGTACTCACTATTATCACACTTATCACTATCAGTACAGGGCGCCCGGAATACGCTGAGCCCTGATCACCCCTCCCCTCATCTCTCATTCCTCCGTACTCACTATTATCACACTTATCACTATTAGTACAGGGCGCCCGAAACACGCTGAGCCCTGATCACCCCTCCCCTCATCTCTCATTTATCCATACACACTATTATAACACTTATCACTATCAGTACAGGGTGCCCAGATCACGCTGAGCCCTGATCACCCCTTTCCTCAGCTCTCATTCCTCCGTACTCACTATTATCACACTTATCACTATCAGTACAGGGCGCCCGGAACACTCTGAGCCCTGATCACTCCTTCCCTCATCTCTCATTCCTCCGCACACACTATTATCACACTTATCACTATCAGTACAGGGCGCCCGGAACACGCTGAGCCCTGATCACCACTTTCCTCATCTCTCATTCCTCCGTACTCACTATTATCACACTTATCACTATCAGTACAGGGCGCCCGGAACACGCTGAGCCCTGATCACCCCTCCCCTCATCTCTCATTCCTCCGTACTCACTATTATCACACTTATCACTATCAGTACAGGGCGCCCGGAATACGCTGAGCCCTGATCACCCCTCCCCTCATCTCTCATTCCTCCGTACTCACTATTATCACACTTATCACTATTAGTACAGGGCGCCTGGAACACGCTGAGCCCTGATCACCCCTCCCCTCATCTCTCATTTATCCATACACACTATTATCACACTTATCACTATCAGTACAGGGTGCCCGGATCACGCTGAGCCCTGATCACTCCTTCCCTCATCTCTCATTCCTCCGTACTCACTATTATCACACTTATCACTATCAGTACAGGGCGCCCGGAACACGCTGAGCCCTGATAACTCCTTCCCTCATCTCTCATTCCTCCGTACTCACTATTATCACACTTATCACTATCAGTACAGGGGTCCCGGAACATGCTGATCCCTCATCACCCCTTCCCTCATCTCTCATTCCTCCATACTCACTATTATCACACTTATCACTATCACGTACAGGGCGCCCGGAACACGCTGAGCCCTGATCACCCCTTCCCTCATCTCTCATTCCTCCGTACTCACTATTATCACACGGCGCCCGGAATACGCTGATCCCTGATCACCCCTCCCCTCATCTCTCATTCCTCCGTACTCACTATTATCACACTTATCACTATCAGTACAGGGCGCCCAGAACACGCTGAGCCCTGATCACCCCTTTCCTCAGCTCTCATCCCTCCGTACTCACTATTATCACACTTATCACTATCAGTACAGGGCGCCCGGAACATGCTGAGCCCTGATCACCCCTCCCCTCATCTCTCATTCCTCCGTACTCACTACTATCATGCTTATCACTATCAGTACAGGGCGCCCGGAACACGCTGAGCCCTGATCACTCCTTCCCTCATCTCTCATTCCTCCGCACACATAATAATCACACTTATCACTATCAGTACAGGGTGCCTGGAACACGCTGTGCCCTGATCACCCCTCCCCTCATTCATCCGTACTCACTATTATCACACTTATCACTATCAGTACAGGGAGCCCGGAACACGCTGATCCCTGATTACCCCTCCCCTCATCTCTCATTCCTCCGTACTCACTATTATCACACTTATCACTATCAGTACAGGGTGCCCGAAACACGCTGATCCCTGATCACCCCTTCCCTCATCTCTCATTCCTCCGTACTCACTATTATCACACTTATCACTATCAGTACAGAGCGCCCGGAACATGCTGAGCCCTGATCACCCCTCCCCTTATCTCTCATTCCTCCGTACTCACTTTTATCACACTTATCACTATCAGTACAGGGCGCCCGGAACACGCTGAGCCCTGATCACCCCTCCCCTCATCTCTCTTTCCTCCGTACACACTATTATCACACTTATCACTATCAGTACAGGGCGCCCGGAACACGCTGAGCCCTGATCACCCCTTCCCTCATCTCTCATTCCTCCGTACTCACTATTATCACACTTATCACTATCAGTACAGGGCGCACGGAACACGCTGATCCCTGATCACCCCTTCCCTCATCTCTCATTCCTCCGTACTCACTATTATCACACTTATCACTATTAGTACAGGGCGCCTGGAACACGCTGAGCCCTGATCACCCCTCCCCTCATCTCTCATTTATCCATACACACTATTATCACACTTATCACTATCAGTACAGGGTGCCCGGATCACGCTGAGCCCTGATCACTCCTTCCCTCATCTCTCATTCCTCCGTACTCACTATTATCACACTTATCACTATCAGTACAGGGCGCCCGGAACACGCTGAGCCCTGATAACTCCTTCCCTCATCTCTCATTCCTCCGTACTCACTATTATCACACTTATCACTATCAGTACAGGGGTCCCGGAACATGCTGATCCCTCATCACCCCTTCCCTCATCTCTCATTCCTCCATACTCACTATTATCACACTTATCACTATCACGTACAGGGCGCCCGGAACACGCTGAGCCCTGATCACCCCTTCCCTCATCTCTCATTCCTCCGTACTCACTATTATCACACGGCGCCCGGAATACGCTGATCCCTGATCACCCCTCCCCTCATCTCTCATTCCTCCGTACTCACTATTATCACACTTATCACTATCAGTACAGGGCGCCCAGAACACGCTGAGCCCTGATCACCCCTTTCCTCAGCTCTCATCCCTCCGTACTCACTATTATCACACTTATCACTATCAGTACAGGGCGCCCGGAACATGCTGAGCCCTGATCACCCCTCCCCTCATCTCTCATTCCTCCGTACTCACTACTATCATGCTTATCACTATCAGTACAGGGCGCCCGGAACACGCTGAGCCCTGATCACTCCTTCCCTCATCTCTCATTCCTCCGCACACATAATAATCACACTTATCACTATCAGTACAGGGTGCCTGGAACACGCTGTGCCCTGATCACCCCTCCCCTCATTCATCCGTACTCACTATTATCACACTTATCACTATCAGTACAGGGAGCCCGGAACACGCTGATCCCTGATTACCCCTCCCCTCATCTCTCATTCCTCCGTACTCACTATTATCACACTTATCACTATCAGTACAGGGTGCCCGAAACACGCTGATCCCTGATCACCCCTTCCCTCATCTCTCATTCCTCCGTACTCACTACTATCACACTTATCACTATCAGTACAGAGCGCCCGGAACATGCTGAGCCCTGATCACCCCTCCCCTTATCTCTCATTCCTCCGTACTCACTTTTATCACACTTATCACTATCAGTACAGGGCGCCCGGAACACGCTGAGCCCTGATCACCCCTTCACTCATCTCTCATTCCTCCGTACTCACTATTATCACACTTATCACTATCAGTACAGGGCGCCCGAAACACGCTGATCCCTGATCACCCCTTCACTCATCTCTCATTCCTCCGTACTCACTATTATCACACTTATCACTATCAGTACAGGGCGCCCGGAACACGCTGAGCCCTGATCACCCCTTCCCTCATCTCTCATTCCTCCGTACTCACTATTATCACACTTATCACTATTAGTACAGGGCGCCCGGAACACGCTGAGCCCTGATCACCCCTCCCCTCATCTCTCATTTATCCATACACACTATTATCACACTTATCACTATCAGTACAGCGTGCCCGGATCACGCTGAGCCCTGATCACTCCTTCCCTCATCTCTCATTCCTCCGTACTCACTATTATCACACTTATCACTATCAGTACAGGGCGCCCGGAACACGCTGAGCCCTGATAACTCCTTCTCTCATTCCTCCGTACTCACTATTATCAAAACTTATCACTATCAGTACAGGGGTCCCGGAACATGCTGATCCCTGATCACCCCTTCCCTCATCTCTCATTCCTCCATACTCACTATTATCACACTTATCACTATCACGTACAGGGCGCCCGGAACACGCTGAGCCCTGATCACCCCTTCCCTCATCTCTCATTCCTCCGTACTCACTATTATCACACGGCGCCCGGAATACGCTGATCCCTGATCACCCCTCCCCTCATCTCTCATTCCTCTGTACTCACTATTATCACACTTATCACTATCAGTACAGGGCGCCCAGAACATGCTGAGCCCTGATCACCTCTTTCCTCAGCTCTCATTCCTCCGTACTCACTATTATCACACTTATAACTATCAGTACAGGGCGCCCGGAACATGCTGAGCCCTGATCACCCCTCCCCTCATCTCTCATTCCTCCGTACTCACTATTATCATGCTTATCACTATCAGTACAGGGCGCCCGGAACACGCTGAGCCCTGATCACTCCTTCCCTCATCTCTCATTCCTCCGCACACATTATAATCACACTTATCACTATCAGTACAGGGTGCCCGACACACGCTGTTCCCTGATCACCCCTCCCCTCATTCATCCGTACTCACTATTATCACACTTATCACTATCAGTACAGGGCGCCCGGAACACGCTGATCCCTGATCACCCCTCCCCTCATCTCTCATTCCTCCGTACTCACTATTATCACACTTATCACTATCAGTACAGGGCGCCCGAAACACGCTGATCCCTGATCACCCCTTCCCTCATCTCTCATTCCTCCGTACTCACTATTATCACACTTATCACTATCAGTACAGAGCGCCCGGAACATGCTGAGCCCTGATTACCCCTCCCCTTATCTCTCATTCCTCCGTACTCACTTTTATCACACTTATCACTATCAGTACAGGGCGCCCGGAACACGCTGAGCCCTGATCACCCCTCCCCTCATCGCTCTTTCCTCCGTACACACTATTATCACACTTATCACTATCAGTACAGGGCGCCCGGAACACGCTGAGCCCTGATCACCCCTTCCCTCATCTATCATTCCTCCGTACTCACTATTATCACACTTATCACTATCAGTACAGGGCGCACGGAACACGCTGATCCCTGATCACCCCTTCCCTCATCTCTCATTCCTCCGTACTCACTATTATCACACTTATCACTATCAGTACAGGGCGCCCGGAACACGCTGAGCCCTGATCACACCTTTCCTCATCTCTCATTCCTCCATACTCACTATTATCACACTTATCATTAATAGTACAGGGCGCCCGGAACACGCTGATCCCTGATCACTCCTCCCCTCATCTTTCATTCCTCCGTACTCACTATTATCACACTTATCACTATCAGTACAGGGCGCCCGGAACATGCTGAGCCATGATCACCCCTCCCCTCATCTCTCATTCCCCCGTACTCACTATTATCACACTTATCGCTATCAGTACAGAGCGCCCGGAACATGCTGAGCCCTGATCACCCCTCCCCTCATCTCTCATTCCTCCGTACTCACTATTATCATGCTTATCACTATCAGTACAGGGCGCCCGGAACACGCTGAGCCCTGATCACTCCTTCCCTTATCTCTCATTCCACCGCACACATAATAATCACACTTATCACTATCAGTACAGGGTGCCCGGAACACGCTGAGCCCTGATCACCCCTCCCCTCATTCATCCGTACTCACTATTATCACACTTATCACTATCAGTACAGGACGCCCGGAACACGCTCATCCCTGATCACCCCTCCCCTCATCTCTCATTCCTCCATACTCACTATTATCACACTTATCACTATCAGTACAGGGCGCCCGGAACATGCTGAGCCATGATCACCCCTCCCCTCATCTCTCATTCCTCCGTACTCACTATTATCACACGTATCGCTATCAGTACAGAGCGCCCGGAACATGCTGAGCCCTGATCACCCCTCCCCTCATCTCTCATTCCTCCGTACTCACTTTTATCACACTTATCACTATCAGTACAGGGCGCCCGGAACACGCTGAGCCCTGATCACCCCTCCCCTCATCTCTCATTCTTCCGTACACACTATTATCACACTTATCACTATCAGTACAGGGCGCCCGGAACACGCTGAGCCCTGATCACCCCTTCCCTCATCTCTCATTCCTCCGTACTCACTATTATCACACTTATCACTATCAGTACAGGGCGCCCGGAACACACTGATTCCTGATCACCCCTTCCCTCATTCCTCCGTACTCACTATTATCATGCTTATCACTATCAGTACAGGGCGCCCGGAACACGCTGAGCCCTGATCACTCCTTCCCTCATCTCTCATTCCTCCGCACACATAATAATCACACTTATCACTATCAGTACAGGGTGCCCGGAACACGCTGATCCCTGATCACCCCTCCCCTCATCTCTCATTCCTCCGTACTCACTATTATCACACTTATCACTATCAGTACAGGGCGCCCGAAACACGCTGATCCCTGATCACCCCTTCACTCATCTCTCATTCCTCCGTACTCACTATTATCACACTTATCACTATCAGTACAGGGCGCCCAAAACACGCTGATCCCTGATCACCCCTTCACTCATCTCTCATTCCTCCGTACTCACTATTATCACACTTATCACTATCAGTACAGGGCGCCCGGAACACGCTGAGCCCTGATCACCCCTTCCCTCATCTCTCATTCCTCCGTACTCACTATTATCACACTTATCACTATTAGTACAGGGCGCCCGGAACGCGCTGAGCCCTGATCACCCCTCCCCTCATCTCTCATTTATCCATACACACTATTATCACACTTATCACTATCAGTACAGCGTGCCCGGATCACGCTGAGCCCTGATCACTCCTTCCCTCATCTCTCATTCCTCCGTACTCACTATTATCACACTTATCACTATCAGTACAGGGCGCCCGGAACACGCTGAGCCCTG
This sequence comes from Pseudophryne corroboree, assembly GCF_028390025.1. Taxonomy (NCBI): domain Eukaryota; kingdom Metazoa; phylum Chordata; class Amphibia; order Anura; family Myobatrachidae; genus Pseudophryne; species Pseudophryne corroboree. The sequence goes on along the minus strand of NW_026968288.1, from coordinate 80,474 downwards.
ATAACTCCTTCTCTCATTCCTCCGTACTCACTATTATCAAAACTTATCACTATCAGTACAGGGGTCCCGGAACATGCTGATCCCTGATCACCCCTTCCCTCATCTCTCATTCCTCCATACTCACTATTATCACACTTATCACTATCACGTACAGGGCGCCCGGAACACGCTGAGCCCTGATCACCCCTTCCCTCATCTCTCATTCCTCCGTACTCACTATTATCACACGGCGCCCGGAATACGCTGATCCCTGATCACCCCTCCCCTCATCTCTCATTCCTCTGTACTCACTATTATCACACTTATCACTATCAGTACAGGGCGCCCAGAACATGCTGAGCCCTGATCACCTCTTTCCTCAGCTCTCATTCCTCCGTACTCACTATTATCACACTTATAACTATCAGTACAGGGCGCCCGGAACATGCTGAGCCCTGATCACCCCTCCCCTCATCTCTCATTCCTCCGTACTCACTATTATCATGCTTATCACTATCAGTACAGGGCGCCCGGAACACGCTGAGCCCTGATCACTCCTTCCCTCATCTCTCATTCCTCCGCACACATTATAATCACACTTATCACTATCAGTACAGGGTGCCCGACACACGCTGTTCCCTGATCACCCCTCCCCTCATTCATCCGTACTCACTATTATCACACTTATCACTATCAGTACAGGGCGCCCGGAACACGCTGATCCCTGATCACCCCTCCCCTCATCTCTCATTCCTCCGTACTCACTATTATCACACTTATCACTATCAGTACAGGGCGCCCGAAACACGCTGATCCCTGATCACCCCTTCCCTCATCTCTCATTCCTCCGTACTCACTATTATCACAATTATCACTATCAGTACAGAGCGCCCGGAACATGCTGAGCCCTGATTACCCCTCCCCTTATCTCTCATTCCTCCGTACTCACTTTTATCACACTTATCACTATCAGTACAGGGCGCCCGGAACACGCTGAGCCCTGATCACCCCTCCCCTCATCGCTCTTTCCTCCGTACACACTATTATCACACTTATCACTATCAGTACAGGGCGCCCGGAACACGCTGAGCCCTGTTCACCCCTTCCCTCATCTCTCATTCCTCCGTACTCACTATTATCACACTTATCACTATCAGTACAGGGCGCACGGAACACGCTGATCCCTGATCACCCCTTCCCTCATCTCTCATTCCTCCATACTCACTATTATCACACTTATCATTAATAGTACAGGGCGCCCGGAACACGCTGATCCCTGATCACTCCTCCCCTCATCTTTCATTCCTCCGTACTCACTATTATCACACTTATCACTATCAGTACAGGGCGCCCGGAACATGCTGAGCCATGATCACCCCTCCCCTCATCTCTCATTCCCCCGTACTCACTATTATCACACTTATCGCTATCAGTACAGAGCGCCGGAACATGCTGAGCCCTGATCACCCCTCCCCTCATCTCTCATTCCTCCGTACTCACTATTATCATGCTTATCACTATCAGTACAGGGCGCCCGGAACACGCTGAGCCCTGATCACTCCTTCCCTTATCTCTCATTCCACCGCACACATAATAATCACACTTATCACTATCAGTACAGGGTGCCCGGAACACGCTGAGCCCTGATCACCCCTCCCCTCATTCATCCGTACTCACTATTATCACACTTATCACTATCAGTACAGGGCGCCCGGAACACGCTCATCCCTGATCACCCCTCCCCTCATCTCTCATTCCTCCGTACTCACTATTATCACACTTATCACTATCAGTACAGGGCGCCCGAAACACGCTGATCCCTGATCACCCCTTCATTCATCTCTCATTCCTCCGTACTCACTATTATCACACTTATCACTATCAGTACAGAGCGCCCGGAACATGCTGAGCCCTGATCACCCCTCCCTTCATCTCTCATTCCTCCGTACTCACTTTTATCACACTTATCACTATCAGTACAGGGCGCCCGGAACACGCTGAGCCCAGATCACCCCTCCCCTCATCTCTCATTCCTCCGTACACACTATTATCACACTTATCACTATCAGTACAGGGCGCCTGGAACACGCTGAGCCCTGATCACCCCTTCCCTCATCTCTCATTCCTCCGTACTCACTATTATCACACTTATCACTATCAGTACAGGGCGCCCGGAACACGCTGACCCCTGATCACCCCTTACCTCATTCCTCCGTACTCACTATTATCACACTTATCACTATCAGTACAGGGCGCCCGGAACACGCTGAGCCCTGATCACACCTTTCCTCATCTCTCATTCCTCCATACTCACTATTATCACACTTATCACTATCAGTACAGGGCGCCGGGAACATGCTGAGCCCTGATCACCCCTCCCCTCATCTCTCATTCCTCCGTACTCACTATTATCACACTTATCGCTATCAGTACAGAGCGCCCGGAACATGCTGAGCCCTGATCACCCCTCCCCTCAGCTCTCATTCCTCCGTACTCACTATTATCATGCTTATCACTATCGGTACAGGGCGCCCGGAACACGCTGAGCCCTGATCACTCCTTCCCTCATCTCTCATTCCTCCGCACACACTATAATCACACTTATCACTATCAGTATAGGGTGCCCGGAACACGCTGAGCCCTGATCACCCCTCCCCTCATTCATCCGTACTCACTATTATCACACTTATCACTATCAGTACAGGGCGCCCGGAACACGCTGATCCCTGATCACCCCTCCCCTCATCTCTCATTCCTCCGTACTCACTATTATCACACTTATCACTATCAGTACAGGGCGCCCGAAACACGCTGATCCCTGATCACCCCTTCCCTCATCTCTCATTCCTCCGTACTCACTATTATCACTATCAGTACAGAGCGCCCGGAACATGCTGAGCCCTGATCACCCCTCCTCTCATCTCTCATTCCTCCGTACTCACTTTTATCACACTTATCGCTATCAGTACAGGGCGCCCGGAACACGCTGAGCCCTGATCTCCCCTTTCCTCATCTCTCATTCCTCTGTACTCACTATTATCACACTTATCACTATCAGTACAGGGCGCCCGGAACACGCTGAGCCCTGATCACCCCTTTCCTCATCTCTCATTCCTCCATACTCACTATTATCACACTTATCACTATCAGTACAGGGCGCCCGGAACACGCTGAGCCCTGATCACCCCTCCCCTCATCTCTCATTCCTCCGTACTCACTTTTATCACACTTATCACTATCAGTACAGGGCGCCCGGAACATGCTGAGCCCTGATCACCCCTCCCCTCATCTCTCATTCCTCCGTACTCACTTTTATCACACTTATCACTATCACTACAGGGCACCCGGAACACGCTGAGCCCTGATCACCCCTCCCCTCATCTCTCATTCCTCCGTACTCACTATTATCACACTTATCACTATCAGTACAGGGCGCCCGGAACATGCTGAGTCCTGATCACTCCTTCCCTCATCTCTCATTCCTTCGCACACACTATTATCACACTTATCACTATCAGTACAGGGCGCCCGGAACACGCTGAGCCCTGATCACCACTTTCCTCATCTCTCATTCCTCCGTACTCACTATTATCACACTTATCACTATCAGTACAGGGCGCCCAGAATACGCTGAGCCCTGATCACCCCTCCCCTCATCACTCATTCCTCCGTACTCACTATTATCACACTTATCACTATTAGTACAGGGCGCCCGAAACACGCTGAGCCCTGATCACCCCTCCCCTCATCTCTCATTTATCCATACACACTATTATAACACTTATCACTATCAGTACAGGGTGCCCAGATCACGCTGAGCCCTGATCACCCCTTTCCTCAGCTCTCATTCCTCCGTACTCACTATTATCACACTTATCACTATCAGTACAGGGCGCCCGGAACACTCTGAGCCCTGATCACTCCTTCCCTCATCTCTCATTCCTCCGCACACACTATTATCACACTTATCACTATCAGTACAGGGCGCCCGGAACACGCTGAGCCCTGATCACCACTTTCCTCATCTCTCATTCCTCCGTACTCACTATTATCACACTTATCACTATCAGTACAGGGCGCCCGGAACACGCTGAGCCCTGATCACCCCTCCCCTCATCTCATTCCTCCGTACTCACTATTATCACACTTATCACTATCAGTACAGGGCGCCCGGAATACGCTGAGCCCTGATCACCCCTCCCCTCATCTCTCATTCCTCCGTACTCACTATTATCACACTTATCACTATTAGTACAGGGCGCCTGGAACACGCTGAGCCCTGATCACCCCTCCCCTCATCTCTCATTTATCCATACACACTATTATCACACTTATCACTATCAGTACAGGGTGCCCGGATCACGCTGAGCCCTGATCACTCCTTCCCTCATCTCTCATTCCTCCGTACTCACTATTATCACACTTATCACTATCAGTACAGGGCGCCCGGAACACGCTGAGCCCTGATAACTCCTTCCCTCATCTCTCATTCCTCCGTACTCACTATTATCACACTTATCACTATCAGTACCGGGGTCCCGGAACATGCTGATCCCTGATCACCCCTTCCCTCATCTCTCATTGCTCCATACTCACTATTATCACACTTATCACTATCACGTACAGGGCGCCCGGAACACGCTGAGCCCTGATCACCCCTTCCCTCATCTCTCATTCCTCCGTACTCACTATTATCACACGGCGCCCGGAATACGCTGATCCCTGATCACCCCTCCCCTCATCTCTCATTCCTCCGTACTCACTATTATCACACTTATCACTATCAGTACAGGGCGCCCAGAACACGCTGAGCCCTGATCACCCCTTTCCTCAGCTCTCATCCCTCCGTACTCACTATTATCACACTTATCACTATCAGTACAGGGCGCCCGGAACATGCTGAGCCCTGATCACCCCTCCCCTCATCTCTCATTCCTCCGTACTCACTATTATCATGCTTATCACTATCCGTACAGGGCGCCCGGAACACGCTGAGCCCTGATCACTCCTTCCCTCATCTCTCATTCCTCCGCACACATAATAATCACACTTATCACTATCAGTACAGGGTGCCTGGAACACGCTGTGCCCTGATCACCCCTCCCCTCATTCATCCGTACTCACTATTATCACACTTATCACTATCAGTACAGGGAGCCCAGAACACGCTGATCCCTGATTACCCCTCCCCTCATCTCTCATTCCTCCGTACTCACTATTATCACACTTATCACTACCAGTACAGGGTGCCCGAAACACGCTGATCCCTGATCACCCCTTCCCTCATCTCTCATTCCTCCGTACTCACTATTATCACACTTATCACTATCAGTACAGAGCGCCCGGAACATGCTGAGCCCTGATCACCCCTCCCCTTATCTCTCATTCCTCCGTACTCACTTTTATCACACTTATCACTATCAGTACAGGGCGCCCGGAACACGCTGAGCCCTGATCACCCCTCCCCTCATCTCTCTTTCCTCCGTACACACTATTATCACACTTATCACTATCAGTACAGGGCGCCCGGAACACGCTGAGCCCTGATCACCCCTTCCCTCATCTCTCATTCCTCCGTACTCACTATTATCACACTTATCACTATCAGTACAGGGCGCACGGAACACGCTGATCCCTGATCACCCCTTCCCTCATCTCTCATTCCTCCGTACTCACTATTATCACACTTATCACTATCAGTACAGGGCGCCCGGAACACGCTGAGCCCTGATCACCCCTTCCCTCATCTCTCATTCCTCCGTACTCACTATTATCACACTTATCACTATCAGTACAGGGCGCACGGAACACGCTGATCCCTGATCACCCCTTCCCTCATCTCTCATTCCTCCGTACTCACTATTATCACACTTATCACTATCAGTACAGAGCGCCCGGAACATGCTGAGCCCTGATCACCCCTCCCCTTATCTCTCATTCCTCCGTACTCACTTTTATCACACTTATCACTATCAGTACAGGGCGCCCGGAACACGCTGAGCCCTGATCACCCCTCCCCTCATCTCTCTTTCCTCCGTACACACTATTATCACACTTATCACTATCAGTACAGGGCGCCCGGAACACGCTGAGCCCTGATCACCCCTTCCCTCATCTCTCATTCCTCCGTACTCACTATTATCACACTTATCACTATCAGTACAGGGCGCACGGAACACGCTGATCCCTGATCACCCCTTCCCTCATCTCTCTTTCCTCCGTACACACTATTATCACACTTATCACTATCAGTACAGGGCGCCCGGAACATGCTGAGCCATGATCACCCCTCCCCTCATCTCTCATTCCTCCGTACTCACTATTATCACACGTATCGCTATCAGTACAGAGCGCCCGGAACATGCTGAGCCCTGATCACCCCTCCCCTCATCTCTCATTCCTCCGTACTCACTTTTATCACACTTATCACTATCAGTACAGGGCGCCCGGAACCTGCTGAGCCCTGATCACCCCTCCCCTCATCTCTCATTCTTCCGTACACACTATTATCACACTTATCACTATCAGTACAGGGCGCCCGGAACACGCTGAGCCCTGATCACCCCTTCCCTCATCTCTCATTCCTCCGTACTCACTATTATCACACTTATCACTATCAGTACAGGGCGCCCGGAACACACTGATTCCTGATCACTCCTTCCCTCATTCCTCCGTACTCACTATTATCATGCTTATCACTATCAGTACAGGGCGCCCGGAACACGCTGAGCCCTGATCACTCCTTCCCTCATCTCTCATTCCTCCGCACACATAATAATCACACTTATCACTATCAGTACAGGGTGCCCGGAACACGCTGATCCCTGATCACCCCTCCCCTCATCTCTCATTCCTCCGTACTCACTATTATCACACTTATCACTATCAGTACAGGGCGCCCGAAACACGCTGATCCCTGATCACCCCTTCACTCATCTCTCATTCCTCCGTACTCACTATTATCACACTTATCACTATCAGTACAGGGCGCCCGAAACACGCTGATCCCTGATCACCCCTTCACTCATCTCTCATTCCTCCGTACTCACTATTATCACACTTATCACTATCAGTACAGGGCGCCCGGAAAACGCTGAGCCCTGATCACCCCTTCCCTCATCTCTCATTCCTCCGTACTCACTATTATCACACTTATCACTATCAGTACAGGGCGCCCGGAACACACTGATTCCTGATCACCCCTTCCCTCATTCCTCCGTACTCACTATTATCATGCTTATCACTATCAGTACAGGGCGCCCGGAACACGCTGAGCCCTGATCACTCCTTCCCTCATCTCTCATTCCTCCGCACACATAATAATCACACTTATCACTATCAGTACAGGGTGCCCGGAACACGCTGAGCCCTGATCACCCCTCCCTTCATTCATCCGTACTCACTATTATCACACTTATCACTATCAGTACAGGGTGCCCGGAACACGCTGATCCCTGATCACCCCTCCCCTCATCTCTCATTCCTCCGTACTCACTATTATCACACTTATCACTATCAGTACAGGGCGCCCGAAACACGCTGATCCCTGATCACCCCTTCACTCATCTCTCATTCCTCCGTACTCACTATTATCACACTAATCACTATCAGTACAGGGCGCCCGGAACACGCTGAGCCCTGATCACCCCTCCTCTCATCTCTCATTCCTCCGTACACACTATTATAACACTTATCACTATCAGCACAGGGCGCCCGGAACACGCTGAGCCCTGATCACCCCTTCCCTCATCTCTCATTCCTCCGTACTCACTATTATCACACTTATCACTATCAGTACAGGGCGCCCGGAACACACTGATTCCTGATCACCCCTTCCCTCATTCCTCCGTACTCACTATTATCACACTTATCACTATCAGTACCGGGCGCCCGGAACACGCTGAGCCCTGATCACACCTTTCCTCATCTCTCATTCCTCCATACTCACTATTATCACACTTATCACTATCAGTACAGGGCGCCCGGAACATGCTGACCCCTGATCACCCCTCCCCTCATCTCTCATTCCTCCGTACTCACTATTATCACACTTATCACTATCAGTACAGGGCGCCCGGAACACGCTGATCCCTGATCACCCCTTACCTCATTCCTCCGTACTCACTATTATCACACTTATCACTATCAGTACAGGGCGCCCGGAACACGCTGAGCCCTGATCACACCTTTCCTCATCTCTCATTCCTCCATACTCACTATTATCACACTTATCACTATCAGTACAGGGCGCCGGGAACATGCTGAGCCCTGATCACCCCTCCCCTCATCTCTCATTCCTCCGTACTCACTATTATCACACTTATCGCTATCAGTACAGAGCGCCCGGAACATGCTGAGCCCTGATCACCCCTCCCCTCAGCTCTCATTCCTCCGTACTCACTATTATCATGCTTATCACTATCGGTACAGGGCGCCCGGAACACGCTGAGCCCTGATCACTCCTTCCCTCATCTCTCATTCCTCCGCACACACTATAATCACACTTATCACTATCAGTATAGGGTGCCCGGAACACGCTGAGCCCTGATCACCCCTCCCCTCATTCATCCGTACTCACTATTATCACACTTATCACTATCAGTACAGGGCGCCCGGAACACGCTGATCCCTGATCACCCCTCCCCTCATCTCTCATTCCTCTGTACTCACTATTATCACACTTATCACTATCAGTACAGGGCGCCCGGAACACGCTGATCCCTGATCACCCCTTCCCTCATCTCTCATTCCTCCGTACTCACTATTATCACTATCAGTACAGAGCGCCCGGAACATGCTGAGCCCTGATCACCCCTCCTCTCATCTCTCATTCCTCCGTACTCACTTTTATCACACTTATCGCTATCAGTACAGGGCGCCCGGAACACGCTGAGCCCTGATCACCCCTTTCCTCATCTCTCATTCCTCTGTACTCACTATTATCACACTTATCACTATCAGTACAGGGCGCCCGGAATACGCTGAGCCCTGATCACCCCTTTCCTCATCTCTCATTCCTCCATACTCACTATTATCACACTTATCACTATCAGTACAGGGCGCCCGGAACACGCTGAGCCCTGATCACCCCTCCCCTCACCTCTCATTCCTCCGTACTCACTTTTATCACACTTATCACTATCAGTACAGGGCGCCCGGAACATGCTGAGCCCTGATCACCCCTCCCCTCATCTCTCATTCCTCCGTACTCACTTTTATCACACTTATCACTATCACTACAGGGCACCCGGAACACGCTGAGCCCTGATCACCCCTCCCCTCATCTCTCATTCCTCCGTACTCACTATTATCACACTTATCACTATCAGTACAGGGCGCCCGGAACATGCTGAGTCCTGATCACTCCTTCCCTCATCTCTCATTCCTTCGCACACACTATTATCACACTTATCACTATCAGTACAGGGCGCCCGGAACACGCTGAGCCCTGATCACCACTTTCCTCATCTCTCATTCCTCCGTACTCACTATTATCACACTTATCACTATCAGTACAGGGTGCCCGAAACACGCTGATCCCTGATCACCCCTTCCCTCATCTCTCATTCCTCCGTACTCACTATTATCACACTTATCACTATCAGTACAGAGCGCCCGGAACATGCTGAGCCCTTATCACCCCTCCCCTTATCTCTCATTCCTCCGTACTCACTTTTATCACACTTATCACTATCAGTACAGGGCGCCCGGAACACGCTGAGCCCTGATCACCCCTCCCCTCATCTCTCTTTCCTCCGTACACACTATTATCACACTTATCACTATCAGTACAGGGCGCCCGGAACACGCTGAGCCCTGATCACCCCTTCCCTCATCTCTCATTCCTCCGTACTCACTATTATCACACTTATCACTATCAGTACAGGGCGCACGGAACACGCTGATCCCTGATCACCCCTTCCCTCATCTCTCATTCCTCCGTACTCACTATTATCACACTTATCACTATCAGTACAGGGCGCCCAGAACACGCTGATCCCTGATCACTCCTCCCCTCATCTCTCATTCCTCCGTACTCACTATTATCACACTTATCACTATCAGTACAGGGCGCCCGGAACATGCTGAGCCATGATCACCCCTCCCCTCATCTCTCATTCCTCCGTACTCACTATTATCACACGTATCGCTATCAGTACAGAGCGCCCGGAACATGCTGAGCCCTGATCACCCCTCCCCTCATCTCTCATTCCTCCGTACTCACTTTTATCACACTTATCACTATCAGTACAGGGCGCCCGGAACACGCTGAGCCCTGATCACCCCTCCCCTCATCTCTCATTCTTCCGTACACACTATTATCACACTTATCACTATCAGTACAGGGCGCCCGGAACACGCTGAGCCCTGATCACCCCTTCCCTCATCTCTCATTCCTCCGTACTCACTATTATCACACTTATCACTATCAGTACAGGGCGCCCGGAACACACTGATTCCTGATCACTCCTTCCCTCATTCCTCCGTACTCACTATTATCATGCTTATCACTATCAGTACAGGGCGCCCGGAACACGCTGAGCCCTGATCACTCCTTCCCTCATCTCTCATTCCTCCGCACACATAATATTCACACTTATCACTATCAGTACAGGGTGCCCGGAACACGCTGATCCCTGATCACCCCTCCCCTCATCTCTCATTCCTCCGTACTCACTATTATCACACTTATCACTATCAGTACAGGGCGCCCGAAACACGCTGATCCCTGATCACCCCTTCACTCATCTCTCATTCCTCCGTACTCACTATTATCACACTTATCACTATCAGTACAGGGCGCCCGAAACACGCTGATCCCTGATCACCCCTTCACTCATCTCTCATTCCTCCGTACTCACTATTATCACACTTATCACTATCAGTACAGGGCGCCCGGAACACGCTGAGCCCTGATCACCCCTTCCCTCATCTCTCATTCCTCCGTACTCACTATTATCACACTTATCACTATCAGTACAGGGCGCCCGGAACACACTGATTCCTGATCACCCCTTCCCTCATTCCTCCGTACTCACTATTATCATGCTTATCACTATCAGTACAGGGCGCCCGGAACACGCTGAGCCCTGATCACTCCTTCCCTCATCTCTCATTCCTCCGCACACATAATAATCACACTTATCACTATCAGTACAGGGTGCCCGGAACACGCTGAGCCCTGATCACCCCTCCCTTCATTCATCCGTACTCACTATTATCACACTTATCACTATCAGTACAGGGTGCCCGGAACACGCTGATCCCTGATCACCCCTCCCCTCATCTCTCATTCCTCCGTACTCACTATTATCACACTTATCACTATCAGTACAGGGCGCCCGAAACACGCTGATCCCTGATCACCCCTTCACTCATCTCTCATTCCTCCGTACTCACTATTATCACACTAATCACTATCAGTACAGGGCGCCCGGAACACGCTGAGCCCTGATCACCCCTCCTCTCATCTCTCATTCCTCCGTACACACTATTATAACACTTATCACTATCAGCACAGGGCGCCCGGAACACGCTGAGCCCTGATCACCCCTTCCCTCATCTCTCATTCCTCCGTACTCACTATTATCACACTTATCACTATCAGTACAGGGCGCCCGGAACACACTGATTCCTGATCACCCCTTCCCTCATTTCTCCGTACTCACTATTATCACACTTATCACTATCAGTACAGGGCGCCCGGAACACGCTGAGCCCTGATCACACCTTTCCTCATCTCTCATTCCTCCATACTCACTATTATCACACTTATCACTATCAGTACAGGGCGCCCGGAACATGCTGACCCCTGATCACCCCTCCCCTCATCTCTCATTCCTCCGTACTCACTATTATCACACTTATCACTATCAGTACAGGGCGCCCGGAACACGCTGATCCCTGATCACCCCTTACCTCATTCCTCCGTACTCACTATTATCACACTTATCACTATCAGTACAGGGCGCCCGGAACACGCTGAGCCCTGATCACACCTTTCCTCATCTCTCATTCCTCCATACTCACTATTATCACACTTATCACTATCAGTACAGGGCGCCGGGAACATGCTGAGCCCTGATCACCCCTCCCCTCATCTCTCATTCCTCCGTACTCACTATTATCACACTTATCGCTATCAGTACAGAGCGCCCGGAACATGCTGAGCCCTGATCACCCCTCCCCTCAGCTCTCATTCCTCCGTACTCACTATTATCATGCTTATCACTATCGGTACAGGGCGCCCGGAACACGCTGAGCCCTGATCACTCCTTCCCTCATCTCTCATTCCTCCGCACACACTATAATCACACTTATCACTATCAGTATAGGGTGCCCGGAACACGCTGAGCCCTGATCACCCCTCCCCTCATTCATCCGTACTCACTATTATCACACTTATCACTAACAGTACAGGGCGCCCGGAACACGCTGATCCCTGATCACCCCTCCCCTCATCTCTCATTCCTCCGTACTCACTATTATCACACTTATCACTATCAGTACAGGGCGCCCGGAACACACTGATCCCTGATCACCCCTTCACTCATCTCTCATTCCTCCGTACTCACTATTATCACACTTATCACTATCAGTACAGGGCGCCCGAAACACGCTGATCCCTGATCACCCCTTCACTCATCTCTCATTCCTCCGTACTCACTATTATCACACTTATCACTATCAGTACAGGGCGCCCGGAACACGCTGAGCCCTGATCACCCCTCCTCTCATCTCTCATTCCTCCGTACTCACTATTATCACTATCAGTACAGAGCGCCCGGAACATGCTGAGCCCTGATCACCCCTCCTCTCATCTCTCATTCCTCCGTACTCACTTTTATCACACTTATCGCTATCAGTACAGGGCGCCCGGAACACGCTGAGCCCTGATCACCCCTTTCCTCATCTCTCATTCCTCTGTACTCACTATTATCACACTTATCACTATCAGTACAGGGCGCCCGGAACACGCTGAGCCCTGATCACCCCTCCCCTCACCTCTCATTCCTCCGTACTCACTTTTATCACACTTATCACTATCAGTACAGGGCGCCCGGAACATGCTGAGCCCTGATCACCCCTCCCCTCATCTCTCATTCCTCCGTACTCACTTTTATCACACTTATCACTATCACTACAGGGCACCCGGAACACGCTGAGCCCTGATCACCCCTCCCCTCATCTCTCATTCCTCCGTACTCACTATTATCACACTTATCACTATCAGTACAGGGCGCCCGGAACATGCTGAGTCCTGATCACTCCTTCCCTCATCTCTCATTCCTTCGCACACACTATTATCACACTTATCACTATCAGTACAGGGCGCCCGGAACACGCTGAGCCCTGATCACCACTTTCCTCATCTCTCATTCCTCCGTACTCACTATTATCACACTTATCACTATCAGTACAGGGCGCCCGGAATACGCTGAGCCCTGATCACCCCTCCCCTCATCTCTCATTCCTCCGTACTCACTATTATCACACTTATCACTATTAGTACAGGGCGCCCGAAACACGCTGAGCCCTGATCACCCCTCCCCTCATCTCTCATTTATCCATACACACTATTATAACACTTATCACTATCAGTACAGGGTGCCCAGATCACGCTGAGCCCTGATCACCCCTTTCCTCAGCTCTCATTCCTCCGTACTCACTATTATCACACTTATCACTATCAGTACAGGGCGCCCGGAACACTCTGAGCCCTGATCACTCCTTCCCTCATCTCTCATTCCTCCGCACACACTATTATCACACTTATCACTATCAGTACAGGGCGCCCGGAACACGCTGAGCCCTGATCACCACTTTCCTCATCTCTCATTCCTCCGTACTCACTATTATCACACTTATCACTATCAGTACAGGGCGCCCGGAACACGCTGAGCCCTGATCACCCCTCCCCTCATCTCTCATTCCTCCGTACTCACTATTATCACACTTATCACTATCAGTACAGGGCGCACGGAACACGCTGATCCCTGATCACCCCTTCCCTCATCTCTCATTCCTCCGTACTCACTATTATCACACTTATCACTATCAGTACAGGGCGCCCGGAACACGCTGAGCCCTGATCACACCTTTCCTCATCTCTCATTCCTCCATACTCACTATTATCACACTTATCATTATTAGTACAGGGCGCCCAGAACACGCTGATCCCTGATCACTCCTCCCCTCATCTCTCATTCCTCCGTACTCACTATTATCACACTTATCACTATCAGTACAGGGCGCCCGGAACATGCTGAGCCATGATCACCCCTCCCCTCATCTCTCATTCCTCCGTACTCACTATTATCACACGTATCGCTATCAGTACAGAGCGCCCGGAACATGCTGAGCACTGATCACCCCTCCCCTCATCTCTCATTCCTCCGTACTCACTTTTATCACACTTATCACTATCAGTACAGGGCGCCCGGAACACGCTGAGCCCTGATCACCCCTCCCCTCATCTCTCATTCTTCCGTACACACTATTATCACACTTATCACTATCAGTACAGGGCGCCCGGAACACGCTGAGCCCTGATCACCCCTTCCCTCATCTCTCATTCCTCCGTACAAACTATTATCACACTTATCACTATCAGTACAGGGCGCCCGGAACACACTGATTCCTGATCACCCCTTCCCTCATTCCTCCGTACTCACTATTATCATGCTTATCACTATCAGTACAGGGCGCCCGGAACACGCTGAGCCCTGATCACTCCTTCCCTCATCTCTCATTCCTCCGCACACATAATAATCACACTTATCACTATCAGTACAGGGTGCCCGGAACACACTGATCCCTGATCACCCCTCCCCTCATCTCTCATTCCTCCGTACTCACTATTATCACACTTATCACTATCAGTACAGGGCGCCCGAAACACGCTGATCCCTGATCACCCCTTCACTCATCTCTCATTCCTCCGTACTCACTATTATCACACTTATCACTATCAGTACAGGGCGCCCGAAACACGCTGATCCCTGATCACCCCTTCACTCATCTCTCATTCCTCCGTACTCACTATTATCACACTTATCACTATCAGTACAGGGCGCCCGGAACACGCTGAGCCCTGATCACCCCTTCCCTCATCTCTCATTCCTCCGTACTCACTATTATCACACTTATCACTAACAGTACAGGGCGCCCGGAACACACTGATTCCTGATCACCCCTTCCCTCATTCCTCCGTACTCACTATTATCATGCTTATCACTATCAGTACAGGGCGCCCGGAACACGCTGAGCCCTGATCACTCCTTCCCTCATCTCTCATTCCTCCGCACACATAATAATCACACTTATCACTATCAGTACAGGGTGCCCGGAACACGCTGAGCCCTGATCACCCCTCCCTTCATTCATCCGTACTCACTATTATCACACTTATCACTATCAGTACAGGGTGCCCGGAACACGCTGATCCCTGATCACCCCTCCCCTCATCTCTCATTCCTCCGTACTCACTATTATCACACTTATCACTATCAGTACAGGGCGCCCGAAACACGCTGATCCCTGATCACCCCTTCACTCATCTCTCATTCCTCCGTACTCACTATTATCACACTTATCACTATCAGTACAGGGCGCCCGGAACACGCTGAGCCCTGATAACCCCTCCCCTCATCTCTCATTCCTCCGTACACACTATTATCACACTTATCACTATCAGTACAGGGCGCCCGGAACACGCTGATCCCTGATCACCCCTTACCTCATTCCACCGTACTCACTATTATCACACTTATCACTATCAGTACAGGGCGCCCGGAACACGCTGAGCCCTGATCACACCTTTCCTCATCTCTCATTCCTCCATACTCACTATTATCACACTTATCACTATCAGTACAGGGCGCCGGGAACATGCTGAGCCCTGATCACCCCTCCCCTCATCTCTCATTCCTCCGTACTCACTATTATCACACTTATCGCTATCAGTACAGAGCGCCCGGAACATGCTGAGCCCTGATCACCCCTCCCCTCAGCTCTCATTCCTCCGTACTCACTATTATCATGCTTATCACTATCGGTACAGGGCGCCCGGAACACGCTGAGCCCTGATCACTCCTTCCCTCATCTCTCATTCCTCCGCACACACTATAATCACACTTATCACTATCAGTATAGGGTGCCCGGAACACGCTGAGCCCTGATCACCCCTTCCCTAATCTCTCATTTCTCCGTACTCACTATTATCACTATCAGTACAGAGCGCCCGGAACATGCTGAGCCCTGATCACCCCTCCTCTCATCTCTCATTCCTCCGTACTCACTTTTATCACACTTATCGCTATCAGTACAGGGCGCCCGGAACACGCTGAGCCCTGATCACCCCTTTCCTCATCTCTCATTCCTCTGTACTCACTATTATCACACGTATCACTATCAGTACAGGGCGCCCGGAACACGCTGAGCCCTGATCACCCCTTTCCTCATCTCTCATTCCTCCATACTCACTATTATCAAACTTATCACTATCAGTACAGGGCGCCCGGAACACGCTGAGCCCTGATCACCCCTCCCCTCATCTCTCATTCCTCCGTACTCACTTTTATCACACTTATCACTATCAGTACAGGGCGCCCGGAACATGCTGAGCCATGATCACCCCTCCCCTCATCTCTCATTCCTCCGTACTCACTTTTATCACACTTATCACTATCACTACAGGGCACCCGGAACACGCTGAGCCCTGATCACCCCTCCCCTCATCTCTCATTCCTCCGTACTCACTATTATCACACTTATCACTATCAGTACAGGGCGCCCGGAACATGCTGAGTCCTGATCACTCCTTCCCTCATCTCTCATTCCTTCGCACACACTATTATCACACTTATCACTATCAGTACAGGGCGCCCGGAACACGCTGAGCCCTGATCACCACTTTCCTCATCTCTCATTCCTCCGTACTCACTATTATCACACTTATCACTATCAGTACAGGGCGCCCGGAATACGTTGAGCCCTGATCACCCCTCCCCTCATCTCTCATTCCTCCGTACTCACTATTATCACACTTATCACTATTAGTACAGGGCGCCCGAAACACGCTGAGCCCTGATCACCCCTCCCCTCATCTCTCATTTATCCATACACACTATTATAACACTTATCACTATCAGTACAGGGTGCCCAGATCACGCTGAGCCCTGATCACCCCTTTCCTCAGCTCTCATTCCTCCGTACTCACTATTATCACACTTATCACTATCAGTACAGGGCGCCCGGAACACTCTGAGCCCTGATCACTCCTTTCCTCATCTCTCATTCCTCCGCACACACTATTATCACACTTATCACTATCAGTACAGGGCGCCCGGAACACGCTGAGCCCTGATCACCACTTTCCTCATCTCTCATTCCTCCGTACTCACTATTATCACACTTATCACTATCAGTACAGGGCGCCCGGAACACGCTGAGCCCTGATCACCCCTCCCCTCATCTCTCATTCCTCCGTACTCACTATTATCACACTTATCACTATCAGTACAGGGCGCCCGGAATACGCTGAGCCCTGATCACCCCTCCCCTCAGCTCTCATTCCTCCGTACTCACTATTATCACACTTATCACTATCAGTACAGGGCGCCCGGAACACTCTGAGCCCTGATCACTCCTTTCCTCATCTCTCATTCCTCCGCACACACTATTATCACACTTATCACTATCAGTACAGGGCGCCCGGAACACGCTGAGCCCTGATCACCACTTTCCTCATCTCTCATTCCTCCGTACTCACTATTATCACACTTATCACTATCAGTACAGGGCGCCCGGAACACGCTGAGCCCTGATCACCCCTCCCCTCATCTCTCATTCCTCCGTACTCACTATTATCACACTTATCACTATCAGTACAGGGCGCCCGGAATACGCTGAGCCCTGATCACCCCTCCCCTCATCTCTCATTCCTCCGTACTCACTATTATCACACTTATCACTATTAGTACAGGGCGCCTGGAACACGCTGAGCCCTGATCACCCCTCCCCTCATCTCTCATTTATCCATACACACTATTATCACACTTATCACTATCAGTACAGGGTGCCCGGATCACGCTGAGCCCTGATCACTCCTTCCCTCATCTCTCATTCCTCCGTACTCACTATTATCACACTTATCACTATCAGTACAGGGCGCCCGGAACACGCTGAGCCCTGATAACTCCTTCCCTCATCTCTCATTCCTCCGTACTCACTATTATCACACTTATCACTATCAGTACAGGGGTCCCGGAACATGCTGATCCCTGATCACCCCTTCCCTCATCTCTCATTCCTCCATACTCACTATTATCACACTTATCACTATCACGTACAGGGCGCCCGGAACACGCTGAGCCCTGATCACCCCTTCCCTCATCTCTCATTCCTCCGTACTCACTATTATCACACGGCGCCCGGAATACGCTGATCCCTGATCACCCCTCCCCTCATCTCTCATTCCTCCGTACTCACTATTATCACACTTATCACTATCAGTACAGGGCGCCCAGAACACGCTGAGCCCTGATCACCCCTTTCCTCAGCTCTCATCCCTCCGTACTCACTATTATCACACTTATCACTATCAGTACAGGGCGCCCGGAACATGCTGAGCCCTGATCACCCCTCCCCTCATCTCTCATTCCTCCGTACTCACTATTATCATGCTTATCACTATCAGTACAGGGCGCCCGGAACACGCTGAGCCCTGATCACTCCTTCCCTCATCTCTCATTCCTCCGCACACATAATAATCACACTTATCACTATCAGTACAGGGTGCCTGGAGCACGCTGTGCCCTGATCACCCCTCCCCTCATTCATCCGTACTCACTATTATCACACTTATCACTATCAGTACAGGGAGCCCGGAACACGCTGATCCCTGATTACCCCTCCCCTCATCTCTCATTCCTCCGTACTCACTATTATCACACTTATCACTATCAGTACAGGGTGCCCGAAACACGCTGATCCCTGATCACCCCTTCCCTCATCTCTCATTCCTCCGTACTCACTATTATCACACTTATCACTATCAGTACAGAGCGCCCGGAACATGCTGAGCCCTGATCACCCCTCCCCTTATCTCTCATTCCTCCGTACTCACTTTTATCACACTTATCACTATCAGTACAGGGCGCCCGGAACACGCTGAGCCCTGATCACCCCTCCCCTCATCTCTCTTTCCTCCGTACACACTATTATCACACTTATCACTATCAGTACAGGGCGCCCGGAACACGCTGAGCCCTGATCACCCCTTCCCTCATCTCTCATTCCTCCGTACTCACTATTATCACACTTATCACTATCAGTACAGGGCGCACGGAACACGCTGATCCCTGATCACCCCTTCCCTCATCTCTAATTCCTCCGTACTCACTATTATCACACTTATCACTATCAGTACAGGGCGCCCGGAACACGTTGAGCCCTGATCACACCTTTCCTCATCTCTCATTCCCCCATACTCACTATTATCACACTTATCATTATTAGTACAGGGCGCCCAGAACACGCTGATCCCTGATCACTCCTCCCCTCATCTCTCATTCCTCCGTACTCACTATTATCACACTTATCACTATCAGTACAGGGCGCCTGGAACATGCTGAGCCATGATCACCCCTCCCCTCATCTCTCATTCCTCCGTACTCACTATTATCACACTTATCACTATCAGTACAGGGCGCCCGGAACATGCTGAGCCATGATCACCCCTTCCCTCATCTCTCATTCCTCCGTACTCACTATTATCACACTTATCACTATCAGTACAGGGCGCCCGGAACACACTGATTCCTGATCACCCCTTCCCTCATTCCTCCGTACTCACTATTATCATGCTTATCACTATCAGTACAGGGCGCCCGGAACACGCTGAGCCCTGATCACTCCTTCCCTCATCTCTCATTCCTCCGCACACATAATAATCACACTTATCACTATCAGTACAGGGTGCCCGGAACACGCTGAGCCCTGATCACCCCTCCCTTCATTCATCCGTACTCACTATTATCACACTTATCACTATCAGTACAGGGTGCCCGGAACACGCTGATCCCTGATCACCCCTCCCCTCATCTCTCATTCCTCCGTACTCACTATTATCACACTTATCACTATCAGTACAGGGCGCCCGAAACACGCTGATCCCTGATCACCCCTCCCCTCATCTCTCATTCCTCCGTACACACTATTATAACACTTATCACTATCAGTACAGGGCGCCCGGAACACGCTGAGCCCTGATCACCCCTTCCCTCATCTCTCATTCCTCCGTACTCACTATTATCACACTTATCACTATCAGTACAGGGCGCCCGGAACACACTGATTCCTGATCACCCCTTCCCTCATTCCTCCGTACTCACTATTATCACACTTATCACTATCAGTACAGGGCGCCCGGAACACGCTGAGCCCTGATCACACCTTTCCTCATCTCTCATTCCTCCGTACTCACTATTATCACACTTATCGCTATCAGTACAGAGCGCCCGGAACATGCTGAGCCCTGATCACCCCTCCCCTCAGCTCTCATTCCTCCGTACTCACTATTATCATGCTTATCACTATCGGTACAGGGCGCCCGGAACATGCTGAGCCCTGATCACCCCTCCCCTCAGCTCTCATTCCTCCGCACACACTATAATCACACTTATCACTATCAGTATAGGGTGCCGGGAACACGCTGAGCCCTGATCACCCCTCCCCTCATTCATCCGTACTCACTATTATCACACATCACTATCAGTACAGGGCGCCCGGAACACGCTGATCCCTGATCACCCCTCCCCTCATCTCTCATTCCTTCGTACTCACTATTATCACACTTATCACTATCGGTACAGGGCGCCCGAAACACGCTGATCCCTGATCACCCCTTCCCTTATCTCTCATTCCTCCGTACTCACTATTATCACACTTATCACTATCAGTACAGAGCGCCCGGAACATGCTGAGCCCTGATCACCCCTCCTCTCATCTCTCATTCCTCTGTACTCACTTTTATCACACTTATCGCTATCAGTACAGGGCGCCCGGAACACGCTGAGCCCTGATCACCCCTTTCCTCATCTCTCATTCCTCTGTACTCACTATTATCACACTTATCACTATCAGTACAGGGCGCCCGGAACACGCTGAGCCCTGATCACCCCTTTCCTCATCTCTCATTCCTCCATACTCACTATTATCACACTTATCACTATCAATACAGGGCGCCCGGAACACGCTGAGCCCTGATCACCCCTCCCCTCATCTGTCATTCCTCCGTACTCACTTTTATCACACTTATCACTATCAGTACAGGGCGCCCGGAACATGCTGAGCCCTGATCACCCCTCCCCTCATCTCTCATTCCTCCGTACTCACTTTTATCACACTTATCACTATCAGTACAGGGCGCCCGGAACACGCTGAGCCCTGATCACCCCTCCCCTCATCTCTCATTCCTCCGTACTCACTATTATCACACTTATCACTATCAGTACAGGGCGCCCGGAACATGCTGAGTCCTGATCACTCCTTCCCTCATCTCTCATTCCTCCGCACACACTATTATCACACTTATCACTATCAGTACAGGGCGCCCGGAACACGCTGAGCCCTGATCACCACTTTCCTCATCTCTCATTCCTCCGTACTCACTATTATCACACTTATCACTATCAGTACAGGGCGCCCGGAACACGCTGAGCCCTGATCACCCCTCCCCTCATCTCTCATTCCTCCGTACTCACTATTATCACACTTATCACTATCAGTACAGGGCGCCCGGAATACGCTGAGCCCTGATCACCCCTCCCCTCATCTCTCATTCCTCCGTATTCACTATTATCACACTTATCACTATTAGTACAGGGCGCCCGGAACACGCTGAGCCCTGATCACCCTTCCCCTCATCTCTCATTTATCCATACACACTATTATCACACTTATCACTATCAGTACAGGGTGCCCGGATCACGCTGAGCCCTGATCACTCCTTCCCTCATCTCTCATTCCTCCGTACTCACTATTATCACACTTATCACTATCAGTACAGGGCGCCCGGAACACGCTGAGCCCTGATAACTCCTTCCCTCATCTCTCATTCCTCCGTACTCACTATTATCACACTTATCACTATCAGTACAGGGGTCCCGGAACATGCTGATCCCTGATCACCCCTTCCCTCATCTCTCATTCCTCCATACTCACTATTATCACACTTATCACTATCACGTACAGGGCGCCCGGAACACGCTGAGCCCTGATCACCCCTTCCCTCATCTCTCATTCCTCCGTACTCACTATTATCACACGGTGCCCGGAATACGCTGATCCCTGATCACCCCTCCCCTCATCTCTCATTCCTCCGTACTCACTATTATCACACTTATCACTATCAGTACAGGGCGCCCAGAACACGCTGAGCCCTGATCACCCCTTTCCTCAGCTCTCATCCCTCCGTAATCACTATTATCACACTTATCACTATCAGTACAGGGCGCCCGGAACATGCTGAGCCCTGATCACCACTCCCCTCATCTCTCATTCCTCCGTACTCACTATTATCATGCTTATCACTATCAGTACAGGGTGCCCGGAACACGCTGAGCCCTGATCACTCCTTCCCTCATCTCTCATTCCTCCGCACACATAATAATCACACTTATCACTATCAGTACAGGGTGCCTGGAACACGCTGTGCCCTGATCACCCCTCCCCTCATTCATCCGTACTCATTATTATCACACTTATCACTATCAGTACAGGGCGCCCGGAACACGCTGAGCCCTGATCACCCCTCCCCTCATCTCTCATTCCTCCGTACACACTATTATAACACTTATCACTATCAGTACAGGGCGCCCGAAACACGCTGATCCCTGATCACCCCTTCCCTCATCTCTCATTCCTCCGTACTCACTATTATCACACTTATCACTATCAGTACAGAGCGCCCGGAACATGCTGAGCCCTGATCACCCCTCCCCTCATCTCTCTTTCCTCCGTACACACTATTATCACACTTATCACTATCAGTACAGGGCGCCCGGAACACGCTGAGCCCTGATCACCCCTTCCCTCATCTCTCATTCCTCTGTACTCACTATTATCACACTTATCACTATCAGTACAGGGCGCACGGAACACGCTGATCCCTGATCACCCCTTCCCTCATCTCTCATTCCTCCGTACTCACTATTATCACACTTATCACTATCAGTACAGGGCGCCCGGAACACGCTGAGCCCTGATCACACCTTTCCTCATCTCTCATTCCTCCATACTCACTATTATCACACTTATCATTATTAGTACAGGGCGCCCGGAACACGCTGATCCCTGATCACTCCTCCCCTCATCTCTCATTCCTCCGTACTCACTATTATCACACTTATCACTATCAGTACAGGGCGCCCGGAACATGCTGAGCCATGATCACCCCTCCCCTCATCTCTCATTCCTCCGTACTCACTATTATCACATGTATCGCTATCAGTACAGAGCACCCGGAACATGCTGAGCCCTGATCACCCCTCCCCTCATCTCTCATTCCTCCGTACTCACTTTTATCACACTTATCACTATCAGTACAGGGCGCCCGGAACACGCTGAGCCCTGATCACCCCTCCCTCCATCTCTCATTCCTCCGTACACACTATTATCACACTTATCACTATCAGTACAGGGCGCCCGGAACACGCTGAGCCCTGATCACCCCTTCCCTCATCTCTCATTCCTCCGTACTCACTATTATCACACTTATCACTATCAGTACAGGGCGCCCGGAACACACTGATTCCTGATCACCCCTTCCCTCATTCCTCCGTACTCACTATTATCATGCTTATCACTATCAGTACAGGGCGCCCGGAACACGCTGAGCCCTGATCACTCCTTCCCTCATCTCTCATTCCTCCGCACACATAATAATCACACTTATCACTATCAGTACAGGGTGCCCGGAACACGATGAGCCCTGATCACCCCTCCCTTCATTCCTCCGTACTCACTATTATCACACTTATCACTATCAGTACAGGGCGCCCGAAACACGCTGATCCCTGATCACCCCTTCACTCATCTCTCATTCCTCCGTACTCACTATTATCACACTTATCACTATCAGTACAGGGCGCCCGGAACATGCTGAGCCCTGATCACCCCTCTCCTCATCTCTCATTCCTCCGTACTCACTTTTATCACACTTATCACTATCAGTACAGGGCACCCGGAACACGCTGAGCCCTGATCACCCCTCCCCTCATCTCTCATTCCTCCGTACACACTATTATAACACTTATCACTATCAGTACAGGGCGCCCGGAACACGCTGAGCCCTGATCACCCCTTCCCTCATCTCTCATTCCTCCGTACTTACTATTATCACACTTATCACTATCAGTACAGGGCGCCCGGAACACACTGATTCCTGATCACCCCTTCCCTCATTCCTCCGTACTCACTATTATCACACTTATCACTATCAGTACAGGGTGCCCGGAACATGCTGAGCCCTGATCACCCCTCCCCTCATCTCTCATTCATCCGTACTCACTATTATCACACTTATCGCTATCAGTAAAGAGCGCCCGGAACATGCTGAACCCTGATCACCCCTCCCCTCAGCTCTCATTCCTCCGTACTCACTATTATCATGCTTATCACTATCGGTACAGGGCGCCCGGAACATGCTGAGCCCTGATCACCCCTCCCCTCAGCTCTCATTCCTCCGCACACACTATAATCACACTTATCACTATCAGTATAGGGTGCCGGGAACACGCTGAGCCCTGATCACCCCTCCCCTCATCTGTCATTCCTCCGTACTCACTTTTATCACACTTATCACTATCAGTACAGGGCGCCCGGAACATGCTGAGCCCTGATCACCCCTCCCCTCATCTCTCATTCCTCCGTACTCACTTTTATCACACTTATCACTATCAGTACAGGGCGCCCGGAACACGCTGAGCCCTGATCACCCCTCCCCTCATCTCTCATTCCTCCGTACTCACTATTATCACACTTATCACTATCAGTACAGGGGTCCCGGAACATGCTGATCCCTGATCACCCCTTACCTCATCTCTCATTCCTCCATACTCACTATTATCACACTTATCACTATCACGTACAGGGCGCCCGGAACACGCTGAGCCCTGATCACCCCTTCCCTCATCTCTCATTCCTCCGTACTCACTATTATCACACGGCGCCCGGAATACGCTGATCCCTGATCACCCCTCCCCTCATCTCTCATTCCTCCGTACTCACTATTATCACACTTATC
Organism: Pseudophryne corroboree; assembly: GCF_028390025.1. Taxonomy (NCBI): domain Eukaryota; kingdom Metazoa; phylum Chordata; class Amphibia; order Anura; family Myobatrachidae; genus Pseudophryne; species Pseudophryne corroboree. Next base: position 55,186 of record NW_026968288.1, on the reverse strand, counting down.
ACTATCAGTACAGGGCGCCCAGAACACGCGAAGCCCTGATCACCCCTTTCCTCAGCTCTCATTCCTCCGTACTCACTATTATCACACTTATCACTATCAGTACAGGGCGCCCGGAACACTCTGAGCCCTGATCACTCCTTCCCTCATCTCTCATTCCTCCGCACACACTATTATCACACTTATCACTATCAGTACAGGGCGCCCGGAACACGCTGAGCCCTGATCACCACTTTCCTCATCTCTCATTCCTCCGTACTCACTATTATCACACTTATCACTATCAGTACAGAGCGCCCGGAACACGCTGAGCCCTGATCACCCCTCCCCTCATCTCTCATTCCTCCGTACTCACTATTATCACACTTATCACTATCAGTAAAGGGTCGCCCGGAACACGCTGAGCCCTGATCACCCCTCCCCTCATCTCTCATTCCTCCATACACACTATTATCACACTTATCACTATCAGTACAGGGTGCCCGGATCACGCTGAGCACTGATCACTCCTTCCCTCATCTCTCATTCCTCCGTACTCACTATTATCACACTTATCACTATCAGTACAGGGCGCCCGGAACACGCTGAGCCCTGATAACTCCTTCCCTCATCTCTCATTCCTCCGTACTCACTATTATCACACTTATCACTATCAGTACAGGGGTCCCGGAACATGCTGATCCCTGATCACCCCTTCCCTCATCTCTCATTCCTCCATACTCACTATTATCACACTTATCACTATCACGTACAGGGCGCCCGGAACACGCTGAGCCCTGATCACCCCTTCCCTCATCTCTCATTCCTCCGTACTCACTATTATCACACGGCGCCCGGAATACGCTGATCCCTGATCACCCCTCCCCTCAGCTCTCATTCCTCCGTACTCACTATTATCACACTTATCACTATCAGTACAGGGCGCCCGGAACACTCTGAGCCCTGATCACTCCTTCCCTCATCTCTCATTCCTCCGTACTCACTATTATCACACTTATCACTATCATTACAGGGCGCCCGGAACACGCTAAGCCCTGATCACCCCTTTCCTCATCTCTCATTCCTCCATACTCACTATTATCACACTTATCACTATCAGTACAGAGCGCCCGGAACATGCTGATCCCTGATCACCCCTTCCCTCATCTCTCATTCCTCCATACTCACTATTATCACACTTATCACTATCACGTACAGGGCGCCCGGAACACGCTGAGCCCTGATCACCCCTTCCCTCATCTCTCATTCCTCCGTACTCACTATTATCACACGGCGCCCGGAATACGCTGATCCCTGATCACCCCTCCCCTCAGCTCTCATTCCTCCGTACTCACTATTATCACACTTATCACTATCAGTACAGGGCGCCCGGAACATGCTGAGTCCTGATCACTCCTTCCCTCATCTCTCATTCCTCCGCACACACTATTATCACACTTATCACTATCAGTACAGGGCGCCCGGAACACGCTGAGCCCTGATCACCACTTTCCTCATCTCTCATTCCTCCGTACTCACTATTATCACACTTATCACTATCAGTACAGGGCGCCCGGAACACGCTGAGCCCTGATCACCCCTCCCCTCATCTCTCATTCCTCCGTACTCAGTATTATCACACTTATCACTATTAGTACAGGGCGCCCGGAACACGCTGAGCCCTGATCACCCCTCCCCCTCATCTCTCATTTATCCATACACACTATTATCACACTTATCACTATCAGTACAGGGTGCCCGGATCAAGCTGAGCCCTGATCACTCCTTCCCTCATCTCTCATTCCTCCGTACTCACTATTATCACACTTATCACTATCAGTACAGGGCGCCCGGAACACGCTGAGCCCTGATAACTCCTTCCCTCATCTCTCATTCCTCCGTACTCACTATTATCACACTTATCACTATCAGTACAGGGGTCCCGGAACATGCTGATCCCTGATCACCCCTTACCTCATCTCTCATTCCTCCATACTCACTATTATCACACTTATCACTATCACGTACAGGGCGCCCGGAACACGCTGAGCCCTGATCACCCCTTCCCTCATCTCTCATTCCTCCGTACTCACTATTATCACACGGCGCCTGGAATACGCTGATCCCTGATCACCCCTCCCCTCATCTCTCATTCCTCCGTACTCACTATTATCACACTTATCACTATCAGTACAGGGCGCCCAGAACACGCTGAGCCCTGATCACCCCTTTCCTCAGCTCTCATTCCTCCGTACTCACTATTATCACACGGCGCCCGGAATACGCTGATCCCTGATCACCCCTCCCCTCAGCTCTCATTCCTCCGTACTCACTATTATCACACTTATCACTATCAGTACAGGGCGCCCGGAACACTCTGAGCCCTGATCACTCCTTCCCTCATCTCTCATTCCTCCGTACTCACTATTATCACACTTATCACTATCATTACAGGGCGCCCGGAACACGCTAAGCCCTGATCACCCCTTTCCTCATCTCTCATTCCTCCGTACTCACTATTATCACACTTATCACTATCAGTACAGAGCGCCCGGAACATGCTGAGCCCTGATTACCCCTTCCCTCGTCTCTCATTCCTCCATACTCACTATTATCACACTTATCACTATCAGTACAGAGCGCCCGGAACATGCTGATCCCTGATCACCCCTTCCCTCATCTCTCATTCCTCCATACTCACTATTATCACACTTATCACTATCACGTACAGGGCGCCCGGAACACGCTGAGCCCTGATCACCCCTTCCCTCATCTCTCATTCCTCCGTACTCACTATTATCACACGGCGCCCGGAATACGCTGATCCCTGATCACCCCTCCCCTCAGCTCTCATTCCTCCGTACTCACTATTATCACACTTATCACTATCAGTACAGGGCGCCTGGAACATGCTGAGTCCTGATCACTCCTTCCCTCATCTCTCATTCTCCGCACACACTATTATCACACTTATCACTATCAGTACAGGGCGCCCGGAACACGCTGAGCCCTGATCACCACTTTCCTCATCTCTCATTCCTCCGTACTCACTATTATCACACTTATCACTATCAGTACAGGGCGCCCGGAACACGCTGAGCCCTGATCACCCCTCCCCTCATCTCTCATTCCTCCGTACTCACTATTATCACACTTATCACTATTAGTACAGGGCGCCCGGAACACGCTGAGCCCTGATCACCCCTCCCCTCATCTCTCATTTATCCATACACACTATTATCACACTTATCACTATCAGTACAGGGTGCCCGGATCAAGCTGAGCCCTGATCACTCCTTCCCTCATCTCTCATTCCTCCGTACTCACTATTATCACACTTATCACTATCAGTACAGGGCGCCCGGAACACGCTGAGCCCTGATAACTCCTTCCCTCATCTCTCATTCCTCCGTACTCACTATTATCACACTTATCACTATCAGTACAGGGGTCCCGGAACATGCTGATCCCTGATCACCCCTTACCTCATCTCTCATTCCTCCATACTCACTATTATCACACTTATCACTATCACGTACAGGGCGCCCGGAACACGCTGAGCCCTGATCAACCCCTTCCCTCATCTCTCATTCCTCCGTACTCACTATTATCACACGGCGCCTGGAATACGCTGATCCTGATCACCCCTCCCCTCATCTCTCATTCCTCCGTACTCACTATTATCACACTTATCACTATCAGTACAGGGCGCCCAGAACACGCTGAGCCCTGATCACCCCTTTCCTCAGCTCTCATTCCTCCGTACTCACTATTATCACACTTATCACTATCAGTACAGGGCGCCCGGAACACTCTGAGCCATGATCACTCCTTCCCTCATCTCTCATTCCTCCGCAAACACTATTATCACACTTATCACTATCAGTACAGGGCGCCCGGAACACGCTGAGCCCTGATCACCACTTTCCTCATCTCTCATTCCTCCGTACTCACTATTATCACACTTATCACTATCAGTACAGAGCGCCCGGAACACGCTGAGCCCTGATCACCCCTCCCCTCATCTCTCATTCCTCCGTACTCACTATTATCACATGTATCGCTATCAGTACAGAGCACCCGGAACATGCTGAGCCCTGATCACCCCTCCCCTCATCTCTCATTCCTCCGTACTCACTTTTATCACACTTATCACTATCAGTACAGGGCGCCCGGAACACGCTGAGCCCTGATCACCCCTCCCTCCATCTCTCATTCCTCCGTACACACTATTATCACACTTATCACTATCAGTACAGGGCGCCCGGAACACGCTGAGCCCTGATCACCCCTTCCCTCATCTCTCATTCCTCCGTACTCACTATTATCATGCTTATCACTATCAGTACAGGGCGCCCGGAACACGCTGAGCCCTGATCACTCCTTCCCTCATCTCTCATTCCTCCGCACACATAATAATCACACTTATCACTATCAGTACAGGGTGCCCGGAACACGATGAGCCCTGATCACCCCTCCCTTCATTCATCCGTACTCACTATTATCACACTTATCACTATCAGTACAGGGCGCCCGGAACACGCTGATCACTGATCACCCCTCCCCTCATCTCTCATTCCTCCGTACTCACTATTATCACACTTATCACTATCAGTACAGGGCGCCCGAAACACGCTGATCCCTGATCACCCCTTCACTCATCTCTCATTCCTCCGTACTCACTATTATCACACTTATCACTATCAGTACAGGGCGCCCGGAACATGCTGAGCCCTGATCACCCCTCTCCTCATCTCTCATTCCTCCGTACTCACTTTTATCACACTTATCACTATCAGTACAGGGCGCCCGGAACACGCTGAGCCCTGATCACCCCTCCCCTCATCTCTCATTCCTCCGTACACACTATTATAACACTTATCACTATCAGTACAGGGCGCCCGGAACACGCTGAGCCCTGATCACCCCTTCCCTCATCTCTCATTCCTCCGTACTTACTATTATCACACTTATCACTATCAGTACAGGGCGCCCGGAACACACTGATTCCTGATCACCCCTTCCCTCATTCCTCCGTACTCACTATTATCACACTTATCACTATCAGTACAGGGTGCCCGGAACATGCTGAGCCCTGATCACCCCTCCCCTCATCTCTCATTCATCCGTACTCACTATTATCACACTTATCGCTATCAGTAAAGAGCGCCCGGAACATGCTGAACCCTGATCACCCCTCCCCTCAGCTCTCATTCCTCCGTACTCACTATTATCATGCTTATCACTATCGGTACAGGGCGCCCGGAACATGCTGAGCCCTGATCACCCCTCCCCTCAGCTCTCATTCCTCCGCACACACTATAATCACACTTATCACTATCAGTATAGGGTGCCGGGAACACGCTGAGCCCTGATCACCCCTCCCCTCATCTGTCATTCCTCCGTACTCACTTTTATCACACTTATCACTATCAGTACAGGGCGCCCGGAACATGCTGAGCCCTGATCACCCCTCCCCTCATCTCTCATTCCTCCGTACTCACTTTTATCACACTTATCACTATCAGTACAGGGCGCCCGGAACACGCTGAGCCCTGATCACCCCTCCCCTCATCTCTCATTCCTCCGTACTCACTATTATCACACTTATCACTATCAGTACAGGGGTCCCGGAACATGCTGATCCCTGATCACCCCTTACCTCATCTCTCATTCCTCCATACTCACTATTATCACACTTATCACTATCACGTACAGGGCGCCCGGAACACGCTGAGCCCTGATCACCCCTTCCCTCATCTCTCATTCCTCCGTACTCACTATTATCACACGGCGCCCGGAATACGCTGATCCCTGATCACCCCTCCCCTCATCTCTCATTCCTCCGTACTCACTATTATCACACTTATCACTATCAGTACAGGGCGCCCAGAACACGCTGAGCCCTGATCACCCCTTTCCTCAGCTCTCATTCCTCCGTACTCACTATTATCACACTTATCACTATCAGTACAGGGCGCCCGGAACACTCTGAGCCCTGATCACTCCTTCCCTCATCTCTCATTCCTCCGCACACACTATTATCACACTTATCACTATCAGTACAGGGCGCCCGGAACACGCTGAGCCCTGATCACCACTTTCCTCATCTCTCATTCCTCCGTACTCACTATTATCACACTTATCACTATCAGTACAGAGCGCCCGGAACACGCTGAGCCCTGATCACCCCTCCCCTCATCTCTCATTCCTCCGTACTCACTATTATCACACTTATCACTATCAGTAAAGGGTCGCCCGGAACACGCTGAGCCCTGATCACCCCTCCCCTCATCTCTCATTCCTCCATACACACTATTATCACACTTATCACTATCAGTACAGGGTGCCCGGATCACGCTGAGCACTGATCACTCCTTCCCTCATCTCTCATTCCTCCGTACTCACTATTATCACACTTATCACTATCAGTACAGGGCGCCCGGAACACGCTGAGCCCTGATAACTCCTTCCCTCATCTCTCATTCCTCCGTACTCACTATTATCACACTTATCACTATCAGTACAGGGGTCCCGGAACATGCTGATCCCTGATCACCCCTTCCCTCATCTCTCATTCCTCCATACTCACTATTATCACACTTATCACTATCACGTACAGGGCGCCCGGAACACGCTGAGCCCTGATCACCCCTTCCCTCATCTCTCATTCCTCCGTACTCACTATTATCACACGGCGCCCGGAATACGCTGATCCCTGATCACCCCTCCCCTCAGCTCTCATTCCTCCGTACTCACTATTATCACACTTATCACTATCAGTACAGGGCGCCCGGAACACTCTGAGCCCTGATCACTCCTTCCCTCATCTCTCATTCCTCCGTACTCACTATTATCACACTTATCACTATCATTACAGGGCGCCCGGAACACGCTAAGCCCTGATCACCCCTTTCCTCATCTCTCATTCCTCCGTACTCACTATTATCACACTTATCACTATCAGTACAGAGCGCCCGGAACATGCTGAGCCCTGATTACCCCTTCCCTCGTCTCTCATTCCTCCATACTCACTATTATCACACTTATCACTATCAGTACAGAGCGCCCGGAACATGCTGATCCCTGATCACCCCTTCCCTCATCTCTCATTCCTCCATACTCACTATTATCACACTTATCACTATCACGTACAGGGCGCCCGGAACACGCTGAGCCCTGATCACCCCTTCCCTCATCTCTCATTCCTCCGTACTCACTATTATCACACGGCGCCCGGAATACGCTGATCCCTGATCACCCCTCCCCTCAGCTCTCATTCCTCCGTACTCACTATTATCACACTTATCACTATCAGTACAGGGCGCCCGGAACATGCTGAGTCCTGATCACTCCTTCCCTCATCTCTCATTCCTCCGCACACACTATTATCACACTTATCACTATCAGTACAGGGCGCCCGGAACACGCTGAGCCCTGATCACCACTTTCCTCATCTCTCATTCCTCCGTACTCACTATTATCACACTTATCACTATCAGTACAGGGCGCCCGGAACACGCTGAGCCCTGATCACCCCTCCCCTCATCTCTCATTCCTCCGTACTCACTATTATCACACTTATCACTATTAGTACAGGGCGCCCGGAACACGCTGAGCCCTGATCACCCCTCCCCTCATCTCTCATTTATCCATACACACTATTATCACACTTATCACTATCAGTACAGGGTGCCCGGATCAAGCTGAGCCCTGATCACTCCTTCCCTCATCTCTCATTCCTCCGTACTCACTATTATCACACTTATCACTATCAGTACAGGGCGCCCGGAACACGCTGAGCCCTGATAACTCCTTCCCTCATCTCTCATTCCTCCGTACTCACTATTATCACACTTATCACTATCAGTACAGGGGTCCCGGAACATGCTGATCCCTGATCACCCCTTACCTCATCTCTCATTCCTCCATACTCACTATTATCACACTTATCACTATCACGTACAGGGCGCCCGGAACACGCTGAGCCCTGATCACCCCTTCCCTCATCTCTCATTCCTCCGTACTCACTATTATCACACGGCGCCTGGAATACGCTGATCCCTGATCACCCCTCCCCTCATCTCTCATTCCTCCGTACTCACTATTATCACACTTATCACTATCAGTACAGGGCGCCCAGAACACGCTGAGCCCTGATCACCCCTTTCCTCAGCTCTCATTCCTCCGTACTCACTATTATCACACGGCGCCCGGAATACGCTGATCCCTGATCACCCCTCCCCTCAGCTCTCATTCCTCCGTACTCACTATTATCACACTTATCACTATCAGTACAGGGCGCCCGGAACACTCTGAGCCCTGATCACTCCTTCCCTCATCTCTCATTCCTCCGTACTCACTATTATCACACTTATCACTATCATTACAGGGCGCCCGGAACACGCTAAGCCCTGATCACCCCTTTCCTCATCTCTCATTCCTCCGTACTCACTATTATCACACTTATCACTATCAGTACAGAGCGCCCGGAACATGCTGAGCCCTGATTACCCCTTCCCTCGTCTCTCATTCCTCCATACTCACTATTATCACACTTATCACTATCAGTACAGAGCGCCCGGAACATGCTGATCCCTGATCACCCCTTCCCTCATCTCTCATTCCTCCATACTCACTATTATCACACTTATCACTATCACGTACAGGGCGCCCGGAACACGCTGAGCCCTGATCACCCCTTCCCTCATCTCTCATTCCTCCGTACTCACTATTATCACACGGCGCCCGGAATACGCTGATCCCTGATCACCCCTCCCCTCAGCTCTCATTCCTCCGTACTCACTATTATCACACTTATCACTATCAGTACAGGGCGCCTGGAACATGCTGAGTCCTGATCACTCCTTCCCTCATCTCTCATTCCTCCGCACACACTATTATCACACTTATCACTATCAGTACAGGGCGCCCGGAACACGCTGAGCCCTGATCACCACTTTCCTCATCTCTCATTCCTCCGTACTCACTATTATCACACTTATCACTATCAGTACAGGGCGCCCGGAACACGCTGAGCCCTGATCACCCCTCCCCTCATCTCTCATTCCTCCGTACTCACTATTATCACACTTATCACTATTAGTACAGGGCGCCCGGAACACGCTGAGCCCTGATCACCCCTCCCCTCATCTCTCATTTATCCATACACACTATTATCACACTTATCACTATCAGTACAGGGTGCCCGGATCAAGCTGAGCCCTGATCACTCCTTCCCTCATCTCTCATTCCTCCGTACTCACTATTATCACACTTATCACTATCAGTACAGGGCGCCCGGAACACGCTGAGCCCTGATAACTCCTTCCCTCATCTCTCATTCCTCCGTACTCACTATTATCACACTTATCACTATCAGTACAGGGGTCCCGGAACATGCTGATCCCTGATCACCCCTTACCTCATCTCTCATTCCTCCATACTCACTATTATCACACTTATCACTATCACGTACAGGGCGCCCGGAACACGCTGAGCCCTGATCACCCCTTCCCTCATCTCTCATTCCTCCGTACTCACTATTATCACACGGCGCCTGGAATACGCTGATCCCTGATCACCCCTCCCCTCATCTCTCATTCCTCCGTACTCACTATTATCACACTTATCACTATCAGTACAGGGCGCCCAGAACACGCTGAGCCCTGATCACCCCTTTCCTCAGCTCTCATTCCTCCGTACTCACTATTATCACACTTATCACTATCAGTACAGGGCGCCCGGAACACTCGGAGCCATGATCACTCCTTCCCTCATCTCTCATTCCTCCGCAAACACTATTATCACACTTATCACTATCAGTACAGGGCGCCCGGAACACGCTGAGCCCTGATCACCACTTTCCTCATCTCTCATTCCTCCGTACTCACTATTATCACACTTATCACTATCAGTACAGAGCGCCCGGAACACGCTGAGCCCTGATCACCCCTCCCCTCATCTCTCATTCCTCCGTACTCACTATTATCACACTTATCACTATCAGTAAAGGGCGCCCGGTAAACGCTGAGCTATGATCACCCCTCCCCTCATCTCTCATTCCTCCGTACTCACTATTATCACACTTATCACTATCAGTACAGGGTCGCCCGGAACACGCTGAGCCCTGATCACCCCTCCCCTCATCTCTCATTCCTCCATACACACTATTATCACACTTATCACTATCAGTACAGGGTGCCCGGATCACGCTGAGCCCTGATAACTCCTTCCCTCATCTCTCATTCCTCCGTACTCACTATTATCACACTTATCACTATCAGTACAGGGCGCCCGGAACACGCTGAGCCCTGATAACTCCTTCCCTCATCTCTCATTCCTCCGTACTCACTATTATCACACTTATCACTATCAGTACAGGGGTACCGGAACATGCTGATCCCTGATCACCCCTTCCCTCATCTCTCATTCCTCCGTACTCACTATTATCACACTTATCACTATCAGTACAGAGCGCCCGGAACATGCTGAGCCCTGATTACCCCTTCCCTCGTCTCTCATTCCTCCATACTCACTATTATCACACTTATCACTATCAGTACAGGGCGCCCGGAACACGCTGAGCCCTGATCACTCCTTCCCTCATCTCTCATTCCTCCGTACTCACTATTATCACACGGCGCCCGGAATACGCTGATCCCTGATCACCCCTCCCCTCAGCTCTCATTCCTCCGTACTCACTATTATCACACTTATCACTATCAGTACAGGGCGCCCGGAACACTCTGAGCCCTGATCACTCCTTCCCTCATCTCTCATTCCTCCGTACTCACTATTATCACACTTATCACTATCAGTACAGGGCGCCCGGAACACGCTGAGCCCTGATCACCCCTTTCCTCATCTCTCATTCCTCCGTACTCACTATTATCACACTTATCACTATCAGTACAGAGCGCCCGGAACATGCTGAGCCCTGATTACCCCTTCCCTCGTCTCTCATTCCTCCATACTCACTATTATCACACTTATCACTATCAGTACAGGGCGCCCGGAACACGCTGAGCCCTGATCACTCCTTCCCTCATCTCTCATTCCTCCGCACACACTATTATCACACTTATCACTATCAGTACAGGACGCCCGGAACACGCTGAGCCCTGCCCCTGATCACCCCTCCCCTCATCTCTCATTCCTCCGTACTCACTATTATCACACTTATCACTATCAGTACAGGGCGCCCGGAATACGCTGAGCTATGATCACCCCTCCCCTCATCTCTCATTCCTCCGTACTCACTTTTATCACACTTATCACTATCAGTACAGGGCGCCCGGAACACGCTGAGCCCTGATCACCCCTCCCCTCATCTCTCATTCCTCCGTACTCACTATTATCACACTTATCACTATCAGTACAGGGCGCCCGGAACATGCTGAGTCCTGATCACTCCTTCCCTCATCTCTCATTCCTCTGCACACACTATTATCACACTTATCACTATCAGTACAGGGCGCCCGGAACACGCTGAGCCCTGATCACCACTTTCCTCATCTCTCATTCCTCCGTACTCACTATTATCACACTTATCACTATCAGTACAGGGTGCCCGGAACACGCTGAGCCCTGATCACCCCTCCCCTCATCTCTCATTCCTCCGTACTCACTATTATCACACTTATCACTATCAGTACAGGGCGCCCGGAATACGCTGAGCCCTGATCACCCCTCCCCTCATCTCTCATTCCTCCGTACTCACTATTATCACACTTATCACTATTAGTACAGGGCGCCCGGAACACGCTGAGCACTGATCACCCCTCCCCTCATCTCTCATTTATCCATACACACTATTATCACACTTATCACTATCAGTACAGGGTGCCCGGATCACGCTGACCCCTGATTACTCCTTCCCTCATCTCTCATTCCTCTGTACTCACTATTATCACACTTATCACTATCAGTACAGGGAGCCCGGAACACGCTGAGCCCTGATAACTCCTTCCCTCATCTCTCATTCCTCCGTACTCACTATTATCACACTTATCACTATCATTACAGGGCGCCCGGAACACGCTAAGCCCTGATCACCCCTTTCCTCATCTCTCATTCCTCCGTACTCACTATTATCACACTTATCACTATCAGTACAGAGCGCCCGGAACATGCTGAGCCCTGATTACCCCTTCCCTCGTCTCTCATTCCTCCATACTCACTATTATCACACTTATCACTATCAGTACAGAGCGCCCGGAACATGCTGATCCCTGATCACCCCTTCCCTCATCTCTCATTCCTCCATACTCACTATTATCACACTTATCACTATCATGTACAGGGCGCCCGGAACACGCTGAGCCCTGATCACCCCTTCCCTCATCTCTCATTCCTCCGTACTCACTATTATCACACGGCGCCCGGAATACGCTGATCCCTGATCACCCCTCCCCTCAGCTCTCATTCCTCCGTACTCACTATTATCACACTTATCACTATCAGTACAGGGCGCCCGGAACACGCTGAGCCCTGATCACCACTTTCCTCATCTCTCATTCCTCCGTACTCACTATTATCACACTTATCACTATCATTACAGGGCGCCCGGAACACGCTGAGCCCTGATCACCCCTCCCCTCATCTCTCATTCCTCCGTACTCACTATTATCACACTTATCACTATTAGTACAGGGCGCCCGGAACACGCTGAGCCCTGATCACCCCTCCCCTCATCTCTCATTTATCCATACACACTATTATCACACTTATCACTATCAGTACAGGGTGCCCGGATCAAGCTGAGCCCTGATCACTCCTTCCCTCATCTCTCATTCCTCCGTACTCACTATTATCACACTTATCACTATCAGTACAGGGCGCCCGGAACACGCTGAGCCCTGATAACTCCTTCCCTCATCTCTCATTCCTCCGTACTCACTATTATCACACTTATCACTATCAGTACAGGGGTCCCGGAACATGCTGATCCCTGATCACCCCTTACCTCATCTCTCATTCCTCCATACTCACTATTATCACACTTATCACTATCACGTACAGGGCGCCCGGAACACGCTGAGCCCTGATCACCCCTTCCCTCATCTCTCATTCCTCCGTACTCACTATTATCACACGGCGCCTGGAATACGCTGATCCCTGATCACCCCTCCCCTCATCTCTCATTCCTCCGTACTCACTATTATCACACTTATCACTATCAGTACAGGGCGCCCAGAACACGCTGAGCCCTGATCACCCCTTTCCTCAGCTCTCATTCCTCCGTACTCACTATTATCACACTTATCACTATCAGTACAGGGCGCCCGGAACACTCTGAGCCCTGATCACTCCTTCCCTCATCTCTCATTCCTCCGCAAACACTATTATCACACTTATCACTATCAGTACAGGGCGCCCGGAACACGCTGAGCCCTGATCACCACTTTCCTCATCTCTCATTCCTCCGTACTCACTATTATCACACTTATCACTATCAGTACAGAGCGCCCGGAACACGCTGAGCCCTGATCACCCCTCCCCTCATCTCTCATTCCTCCGTACTCACTATTATCACACTTATCACTATCAGTAAAGGGCGCCCGGTAAACGCTGAGCTATGATCACCCCTCCCCTCATCTCTCATTCCTCCGTACTCACTATTATCACACTTATCACTATCAGTACAGGGTCGCCCGGAACACGCTGAGCCCTGATCACCCCTCCCCTCATCTCTCATTCCTCCATACACACTATTATCACACTTATCACTATCAGTACAGGGTGCCCGGATCACGCTGAGCCCTGATCACTCCTTCCCTCATCTCTCATTCCTCTGTACTCACTATTATCACACTTATCACTATCAGTACAGGGAGCCCGGAACACGCTGAGCCCTGATAACTCCTTCCCTCATCTCTCATTCCTCCGTACTCACTATTATCACACTTATCACTATCAGTACAGGGGTCCCGGAACATGCTGATCCCTGATCACCCCTTCCCTCATCTCTCATTCCTCCATACTCACTATTATCACACTTATCACTATCACGTACAGGGCGCCCGGAACACGCTGAGCCCTGATCACCCCTTCCCTCATCTATCATTCCTCCGTACTCACTATTATCACACGGCGCCCGGAATACGCTGATCCCTGATCACCCCTCCCCTCATCTCTCATTCCTCCGTACTCACTATTATCACACTTATCACTATCAGTACAGGGCGCCCGGAACACTCTGAGCCCTGATCACTCCTTCCCTCATCTCTCATTCCTCCGCACACACTATTATCACACTTATCACTATCAGTACAGGGCGCCCGGAACACGCTGAGCCCTGATCACCACTTTCCTCATCTCTCATTCCTCCGTACTCACTATTATCACACTTATCACTATCAGTACAGGGCGCCCGGAACACGCTGAGCCCTGATCACCCCCTCCCCTCATCTCTCATTCCTCCGTACTCACTATTATCACACTTATCACTATCAGTACAGGGCGCCCGGAATACGCTGAGCCCTGATCACCCCTCCCCTCATCTCTCATTCCTCCGTACTCACTATTATCACACTTATCACTATTAGTACAGGGCGCCTGGAACACGCTGAGCCCTGATAACTCCTTCCCTCATCTCTCATTCCTCCGTACTCACTATTATCACACTTATCACTATCAGTACAGGGGTCCCGGAACATGCTGATCCCTGATCACCCCTTCCCTCATCTCTCATTCCTCCATACTCACTATTATCACACTTATCACTATCACGTACAGGGCGCCCGGAACATGCTGAGCCCTGATCACCCCTCTCCTCATCTCTCATTCCTCCGTACTCACTATTATCACACTTATCACTATCAGTACAGGGCGCCCGAAACACGCTGATCCCTGATCACCCCTTCACTCATCTCTCATTCCTCCGTACTCACTATTATCACACTTATCACTATCAGTACAGGGCGCCCGGAACATGCTGAGCCCTGATCACCCCTCTCCTCATCTCTCATTCCTCCGTACTCACTTTTATCACACTTATCACTATCAGTACAGGGCGCCCGGAACACGCTGAGCCCTGATCACCCCTCCCCTCATCTCTCATTCCTCCGTACACACTATTATAACACTTATCACTATCAGTACAGGGCGCCCGGAACACGCTGAGCCCTGATCACCCCTTCCCTCATCTCTCATTCCTCCGTACTTACTATTATCACACTTATCACTATCAGTACAGGGCGCCCGGAACACACTGATTCCTGATCACCCCTTCCCTCATTCCTCCGTACTCACTATTATCACACTTATCACTATCAGTACAGGGCGCCCGGAACATGCTGAGCCCTGATCACCCCTCCCCTCATCTCTCATTCATCCGTACTCACTATTATCACACTTATCGCTATCAGTAAAGAGCGCCCGGAACATGCTGAACCCTGATCACCCCTCCCCTCAGCTCTCATTCCTCCGTACTCACTATTATCATGCTTATCACTATCGGTACAGGGTGCCCGGAACATGCTGAGCCCTGATCACCCCTCCCCTCAGCTCTCATTCCTCCGCACACACTATAATCACACTTATCACTATCAGTATAGGGTGCCGGGAACACGCTGAGCCCTGATCACCCCTCCCCTCATTCATCCGTACTCACTATTATCACACTTATCACTATCAGTACAGGGCGCCCGGAACACGCTGATCCCTGATCACCCCTCCCCTCATCTCTCATTCCTTCGTACTCACTATTATCACACTTATCACTATCAGTACAGGGCGCCCGAAACACGCTGATCCCTGATCACCCCTTCCCTCATCTCTCTTTCCTCTGTACTCACTATTATCACACTTATCACTATCAGTACAGAGCGCCCGGAACATGCTGAGCCCTGATCACCCCTCCTCTCATCTCTCATTCCTCCGTACTCACTTTTATCACACTTATCGCTATCAGTACAGGGCGCCCGGAACACGCTGAGCCCTGATCACCCCTTCCCTCATCTCTCATTCCTCCGTACTCACTATTATCACACTTATCACTATCAGTACAGGGCGCCCGGAACACGCTGAGCCCTGATCACACCTTTCCTCATCTCTCATTCCTCCATACTCACTATTATCACACTTATCATTATTAGTACAGGGCGCCCGGAACACGCTGATCCCTGATCACTCCTCCCCTCATCTCTCATTCCTCCGTACTCACTATTATCACACTTATCACTATCAGTACAGGGCGCCCGGAACATGCTGAGCCATGATCACCCCTCCCCTCATCTCTCATTCCTCCGTACTCACTATTATCACATGTATCGCTATCAGTACAGAGCACCCGGAACATGCTGAGCCCTGATCACCCCTCCCCTCATCTCTCATTCCTCCGTACTCACTATTATCACACGGCGCCCGGAATACGCTGATCCCTGATCACCCCTCCCCTCAGCTCTCATTCCTCCGTACTCACTATTATCACACTTATCACTATCAGTACAGGGCGCCCGGAACACTCTGAGCCCTGATCACTCCTTCCCTCATCTCTCATTCCTCCGTACTCACTATTATCACACTTATCACTATCAGTACAGGGCGCCCGGAACACGCTGAGCCCTGATCACCCCTTTCCTCATCTCTCATTCCTCCGTACTCACTATTATCACACTTATCACTATCAGTACAGAGCGCCCGGAACATGTTGAGCCCTGATTACCCCTTCCCTCGTCTCTCATTCCTCCATACTCACTATTATCACACTTATCACTATCAGTACAGGGCGCCCGGAACACGCTGAGCCCTGATCACTCCTTCCCTCATCTCTCATTCCTCCGCACACACTATTATCACACTTATCACTATCAGTACAGGACGCCCGGAACACGCTGAGCCCTGCCCCTGATCACCCCTCCCCTCATCTCTCATTCCTCCGTACTCACTATTATCACACTTATCACTATCAGTACAGGGCGCCCGGAATACGCTGAGCTATGATCACCCCTCCCCTCATCTCTCATTCCTCCGTACTCACTTTTATCACACTTATCACTATCAGTACAGGGCGCCCGGAACACGCTGAGCCCTGATCACCCCTCCCCTCATCTCTCATTCCTCCGTACTCACTATTATCACACTTATCACTATCAGTACAGGGCGCCCGGAACATGCTGAGTCCTGATCACTCCTTCCCTCATCTCTCATTCCTCTGCACACACTATTATCACACTTATCACTATCAGTACAGGGCGCCCGGAACACGCTGAGCCCTGATCACCACTTTCCTCATCTCTCATTCCTCCGTACTCACTATTATCACACTTATCACTATCAGTACAGGGTGCCCGGAACACGCTGAGCCCTGATCACCCCTCCCCTCATCTCTCATTCCTCCGTACTCACTATTATCACACTTATCACTATCAGTACAGGGCGCCCGGAATACGCTGAGCCCTGATCACCCCTCCCCTCATCTCTCATTCCTCCGTACTCACTATTATCACACTTATCACTATTAGTACAGGGCGCCCGGAACACGCTGAGCACTGATCACCCCTCCCCTCATCTCTCATTTATCCATACACACTATTATCACACTTATCACTATCAGTACAGGGTGCCCGGATCACGCTGACCCCTGATTACTCCTTCCCTCATCTCTCATTCCTCTGTACTCACTATTATCACACTTATCACTATCAGTACAGGGAGCCCGGAACACGCTGAGCCCTGATAACTCCTTCCCTCATCTCTCATTCCTCCGTACTCACTATTATCACACTTATCACTATCATTACAGGGCGCCCGGAACACGCTAAGCCCTGATCACCCCTTTCCTCATCTCTCATTCCTCCGTACTCACTATTATCACACTTATCACTATCAGTACAGAGCGCCCGGAACATGCTGAGCCCTGATTACCCCTTCCCTCGTCTCTCATTCCTCCATACTCACTATTATCACACTTATCACTATCAGTACAGAGCGCCCGGAACATGCTGATCCCTGATCACCCCTTCCCTCATCTCTCATTCCTCCATACTCATTATTATCACACTTATCACTATCATGTACAGGGCGCCCGGAACACGCTGAGCCCTGATCACCCCTTCCCTCATCTCTCATTCCTCCGTACTCACTATTATCACACGGCGCCCGGAATACGCTGATCCCTGATCACCCCTCCCCTCAGCTCTCATTCCTCCGTACTCACTATTATCACACTTATCACTATCAGTACAGGGCGCCCGGAACACGCTGAGCCCTGATCACCACTTTCCTCATCTCTCATTCCTCCGTACTCACTATTATCACACTTATCACTATCATTACAGGGCGCCCGGAACACGCTGAGCCCTGATCACCCCTCCCCTCATCTCTCATTCCTCCGTACTCACTATTATCACACTTATCACTATTAGTACAGGGCGCCCGGAACACGCTGAGCCCTGATCACCCCTCCCCTCATCTCTCATTTATCCATACACACTATTATCACACTTATCACTATCAGTACAGGGTGCCCGGATCAAGCTGAGCCCTGATCACTCCTTCCCTCATCTCTCATTCCTCCGTACTCACTATTATCACACTTATCACTATCAGTACAGGGCGCCCGGAACACGCTGAGCCCTGATAACTCCTTCCCTCATCTCTCATTCCTCCGTACTCACTATTATCACACTTATCACTATCAGTACAGGGGTCCCGGAACATGCTGATCCCTGATCACCCCTTACCTCATCTCTCATTCCTCCATACTCACTATTATCACACTTATCACTATCACGTACAGGGCGCCCGGAACACGCTGAGCCCTGATCACCCCTTCCCTCATCTCTCATTCCTCCGTACTCACTATTATCACACGGCGCCTGGAATACGCTGATCCCTGATCACCCCTCCCCTCATCTCTCATTCCTCCGTACTCACTATTATCACACTTATCACTATCAGTACAGGGCGCCCAGAACACGCTGAGCCCTGATCACCCCTTTCCTCAGCTCTCATTCCTCCGTACTCACTATTATCACACTTATCACTATCAGTACAGGGCGCCCGGAACACTCTGAGCCCTGATCACTCCTTCCCTCATCTCTCATTCCTCCGCAAACACTATTATCACACTTATCACTATCAGTACAGGGCGCCCGGAACACGCTGAGCCCTGATCACCACTTTCCTCATCTCTCATTCCTCCGTACTCACTATTATCACACTTATCACTATCAGTACAGAGCGCCCGGAACACGCTGAGCCCTGATCACCCCTCCCCTCATCTCTCATTCCTCCGTACTCACTATTATCACACTTATCACTATCAGTAAAGGGCGCCCGGTAAACGCTGAGCTATGATCACCCCTCCCCTCATCTCTCATTCCTCCGTACTCACTATTATCACATGTATCGCTATCAGTACAGAGCACCCGGAACATGCTGAGCCCTGATCACCCCTCCCCTCATCTCTCATTCCTCCGTACTCACTATTATCACACGGCGCCCGGAATACGCTGATCCCTGATCACCCCTCCCCTCAGCTCTCATTCCTCCGTACTCACTATTATCACACTTATCACTATCAGTACAGGGCGCCCGGAACACTCTGAGCCCTGATCACTCCTTCCCTCATCTCTCATTCCTCCGTACTCACTATTATCACACTTATCACTATCAGTACAGGGCGCCCGGAACACGCTGAGCCCTGATCACCCCTTTCCTCATCTCTCATTCCTCCGTACTCACTATTATCACACTTATCACTATCAGTACAGAGCGCCCGGAACATGTTGAGCCCTGATTACCCCTTCCCTCGTCTCTCATTCCTCCATACTCACTATTATCACACTTATCACTATCAGTACAGGGCGCCCGGAACACGCTGAGCCCTGATCACTCCTTCCCTCATCTCTCATTCCTCCGCACACACTATTATCACACTTATCACTATCAGTACAGGACGCCCGGAACACGCTGAGCCCTGCCCCTGATCACCCCTCCCCTCATCTCTCATTCCTCCGTACTCACTATTATCACACTTATCACTATCAGTACAGGGCGCCCGGAATACGCTGAGCTATGATCACCCCTCCCCTCATCTCTCATTCCTCCGTACTCACTTTTATCACACTTATCACTATCAGTACAGGGCGCCCGGAACACGCTGAGCCCTGATCACCCCTCCCCTCATCTCTCATTCCTCCGTACTCACTATTATCACACTTATCACTATCAGTACAGGGCGCCCGGAACATGCTGAGTCCTGATCACTCCTTCCCTCATCTCTCATTCCTCTGCACACACTATTATCACACTTATCACTATCAGTACAGGGCGCCCGGAACACGCTGAGCCCTGATCACCACTTTCCTCATCTCTCATTCCTCCGTACTCACTATTATCACACTTATCACTATCAGTACAGGGTGCCCGGAACACGCTGAGCCCTGATCACCCCTCCCCTCATCTCTCATTCCTCCGTACTCACTATTATCACACTTATCACTATCAGTACAGGGCGCCCGGAATACGCTGAGCCCTGATCACCCCTCCCCTCATCTCTCATTCCTCCGTACTCACTATTATCACACTTATCACTATTAGTACAGGGCGCCCGGAACACGCTGAGCACTGATCACCCCTCCCCTCATCTCTCATTTATCCATACACACTATTATCACACTTATCACTATCAGTACAGGGTGCCCGGATCACGCTGACCCCTGATTACTCCTTCCCTCATCTCTCATTCCTCTGTACTCACTATTATCACACTTATCACTATCAGTACAGGGAGCCCGGAACACGCTGAGCCCTGATAACTCCTTCCCTCATCTCTCATTCCTCCGTACTCACTATTATCACACTTATCACTATCATTACAGGGCGCCCGGAACACGCTAAGCCCTGATCACCCCTTTCCTCATCTCTCATTCCTCCGTTCTCACTATTATCACACTTATCACTATCAGTACAGAGCGCCCGGAACATGCTGAGCCCTGATTACCCCTTCCCTCGTCTCTCATTCCTCCATACTCACTATTATCACACTTATCACTATCAGTACAGAGCGCCCGGAACATGCTGATCCCTGATCACCCCTTCCCTCATCTCTCATTCCTCCATACTCATTATTATCACACTTATCACTATCATGTACAGGGCGCCCGGAACACGCTGAGCCCTGATCACCCCTTCCCTCATCTCTCATTCCTCCGTACTCACTATTATCACACGGCGCCCGGAATACGCTGATCCCTGATCACCCCTCCCCTCAGCTCTCATTCCTCCGTACTCACTATTATCACACTTATCACTATCAGTACAGGGCGCCCGGAACACGCTGAGCCCTGATCACCACTTTCCTCATCTCTCATTCCTCCGTACTCACTATTATCACACTTATCACTATCATTACAGGGCGCCCGGAACACGCTGAGCCCTGATCACCCCTCCCCTCATCTCTCATTCCTCCGTACTCACTATTATCACACTTATCACTATTAGTACAGGGCGCCCGGAACACGCTGAGCCCTGATCACCCCTCCCCTCATCTCTCATTTATCCATACACACTATTATCACACTTATCACTATCAGTACAGGGTGCCCGGATCAAGCTGAGCCCTGATCACTCCTTCCCTCATCTCTCATTCCTCCGTACTCACTATTATCACACTTATCACTATCAGTACAGGGCGCCCGGAACACGCTGAGCCCTGATAACTCCTTCCCTCATCTCTCATTCCTCCGTACTCACTATTATCACACTTATCACTATCAGTACAGGGGTCCCGGAACATGCTGATCCCTGATCACCCCTTACCTCATCTCTCATTCCTCCATACTCACTATTATCACACTTATCACTATCACGTACAGGGCGCCCGGAACACGCTGAGCCCTGATCACCCCTTCCCTCATCTCTCATTCCTCCGTACTCACTATTATCACACGGCGCCTGGAATACGCTGATCCCTGATCACCCCTCCCCTCATCTCTCATTCCTCCGTACTCACTATTATCACACTTATCACTATCAGTACAGGGCGCCCAGAACACGCTGAGCCCTGATCACCCCTTTCCTCAGCTCTCATTCCTCCGTACTCACTATTATCACACTTATCACTATCAGTACAGGGCGCCCGGAACACTCTGAGCCCTGATCACTCCTTCCCTCATCTCTCATTCCTCCGCAAACACTATTATCACACTTATCACTATCAGTACAGGGCGCCCGGAACACGCTGAGCCCTGATCACCACTTTCCTCATCTCTCATTCCTCCGTACTCACTATTATCACACTTATCACTATCAGTACAGAGCGCCCGGAACACGCTGAGCCCTGATCACCCCTCCCCTCATCTCTCATTCCTCCGTACTCACTATTATCACACTTATCACTATCAGTAAAGGGCGCCCGGTAAACGCTGAGCTATGATCACCCCTCCCCTCATCTCTCATTCCTCCGTACTCACTATTATCACACTTATCACTATCAGTACAGGGTCGCCCGGAACACGCTGAGCCCTGATCACCCCTCCCCTCATCTCTCATTCCTCCATACACACTATTATCACACTTATCACTATCAGTACAGGGTGCCCGGATCACGCTGAGCCCTGATCACTCCTTCCCTCATCTCTCATTCCTCTGTACTCACTATTATCACACTTATCACTATCAGTACAGGGAGCCCGGAACACGCTGAGCCCTGATAACTCCTTCCCTCATCTCTCATTCCTCCGTACTCACTATTATCACACTTATCACTATCAGTACAGGGGTCCCGGAACATGCTGATCCCTGATCACCCCTTCCCTCATCTCTCATTCCTCCATACTCACTATTAT
Organism: Pseudophryne corroboree; assembly: GCF_028390025.1. NCBI lineage: Eukaryota > Metazoa > Chordata > Amphibia > Anura > Myobatrachidae > Pseudophryne > Pseudophryne corroboree. Next base: position 32,411 of record NW_026968288.1, on the reverse strand, counting down.
CACACTTATCACTATCACGTACAGGGCGCCCGGAACACGCTGAGCCCTGATCACCCCTTCCCTCATCTATCATTCCTCCGTACTCACTATTATCACACGGCGCCCGGAATACGCTGATCCCTGATCACCCCTCCCCTCATCTCTCATTCCTCCGTACTCACTATTATCACACTTATCACTATCAGTACAGGGCGCCCGGAACACTCTGAGCCCTGATCACTCCTTCCCTCATCTCTCATTCCTCCGCACACACTATTATCACACTTATCACTATCAGTACAGGGCGCCCGGAACACGCTGAGCCCTGATCACCACTTTCCTCATCTCTCATTCCTCCGTACTCACTATTATCACACTTATCACTATCAGTACAGGGCGCCCGGAACACGCTGAGCCCTGATCACCCCTCCCCTCATCTCTCATTCCTCCGTACTCACTATTATCACACTTATCACTATCAGTACAGGGCGCCCGGAATACGCTGAGCCCTGATCACCCCTCCCCTCATCTCTCATTCCTCCGTACTCACTATTATCACACTTATCACTATTAGTACAGGGCGCCTGGAACACGCTGAGCCCTGATAACTCCTTCCCTCATCTCTCATTCCTCCGTACTCACTATTATCACACTTATCACTATCAGTACAGGGGTCCCGGAACATGCTGATCCCTGATCACCCCTTCCCTCATCTCTCATTCCTCCATACTCACTATTATCACACTTATCACTATCACGTACAGGGCGCCCGGAACATGCTGAGCCCTGATCACCCCTCTCCTCATCTCTCATTCCTCCGTACTCACTATTATCACACTTATCACTATCAGTACAGGGCGCCCGAAACACGCTGATCCCTGATCACCCCTTCACTCATCTCTCATTCCTCCGTACTCACTATTATCACACTTATCACTATCAGTACAGGGCGCCCGGAACATGCTGAGCCCTGATCACCCCTCTCCTCATCTCTCATTCCTCCGTACTCACTTTTATCACACTTATCACTATCAGTACAGGGCGCCCGGAACACGCTGAGCCCTGATCACCCCTCCCCTCATCTCTCATTCCTCCGTACACACTATTATAACACTTATCACTATCAGTACAGGGCGCCCGGAACACGCTGAGCCCTGATCACCCCTTCCCTCATCTCTCATTCCTCCGTACTTACTATTATCACACTTATCACTATCAGTACAGGGCGCCCGGAACACACTGATTCCTGATCACCCCTTCCCTCATTCCTCCGTACTCACTATTATCACACTTATCACTATCAGTACAGGGCGCCCGGAACATGCTGAGCCCTGATCACCCCTCCCCTCATCTCTCATTCATCCGTACTCACTATTATCACACTTATCGCTATCAGTAAAGAGCGCCCGGAACATGCTGAACCCTGATCACCCCTCCCCTCAGCTCTCATTCCTCCGTACTCACTATTATCATGCTTATCACTATCGGTACAGGGCGCCCGGAACATGCTGAGCCCTGATCACCCCTCCCCTCAGCTCTCATTCCTCCGCACACACTATAATCACACTTATCACTATCAGTATAGGGTGCCGGGAACACGCTGAGCCCTGATCACCCCTCCCCTCATTCATCCGTACTCACTATTATCACACTTATCACTATCAGTACAGGGCGCCCGGAACACGCTGATCCCTGATCACCCCTCCCCTCATCTCTCATTCCTTCGTACTCACTATTATCACACTTATCACTATCAGTACAGGGCGCCCGAAACACGCTGATCCCTGATCACCCCTTCCCTCATCTCTCTTTCCTCCGTACTCACTATTATCACACTTATCACTATCAGTACAGAGCGCCCGGAACATGCTGAGCCCTGATCACCCCTCCTCTCATCTCTCATTCCTCCGTACTCACTTTTATCACACTTATCGCTATCAGTACAGGGCGCCCGGAACACGCTGAGCCCTGATCACCCCTTCCCTCATCTCTCATTCCTCCGTACTCACTATTATCACACTTATCACTATCAGTACAGGGCGCCCGGAACACGCTGAGCCCTGATCACACCTTTCCTCATCTCTCATTCCTCCATACTCACTATTATCACACTTATCATTATTAGTACAGGGCGCCCGGAACACGCTGATCCCTGATCACTCCTCCCCTCATCTCTCATTCCTCCGTACTCACTATTATCACACTTATCACTATCAGTACAGGGCGCCCGGAACATGCTGAGCCATGATCACCCCTCCCCTCATCTCTCATTCCTCCGTACTCACTATTATCACATGTATCGCTATCAGTACAGAGCACCCGGAACATGCTGAGCCCTGATCACCCCTCCCCTCATCTCTCATTCCTCCGTACTCACTTTTATCACACTTATCACTATCAGTACAGGGCGCCCGGAACACGCTGAGCCCTGATCACCCCTCCCTCCATCTCTCATTCCTCCGTACACACTATTATCACACTTATCACTATCAGTACAGGGCGCCCGGAACACGCTGAGCCCTGATCACCCCTTCCCTCATCTCTCATTCCTCCGTACTCACTATTATCACACTTATCACTATCAGTACAGGGCGCCCGGAACACACTGATTCCTGATCACCCCTTCCCTCATTCCTCCGTACTCACTATTATCATGCTTATCACTATCAGTACAGGGCGCCCGGAACACGCTGAGCCCTGATCACTCCTTCCCTCATCTCTCATTCCTCCGCACACATAATAATCACACTTATCACTATCAGTACAGGGTGCCCGGAACACGATGAGCCCTGATCACCCCTCCCTTCATTCATCCGTACTCACTATTATCACACTTATCACTATCAGTACAGGGCGCCCGGAACACGCTGATCCCTGATCACCCCTCCCCTCATCTCTCATTCCTCCGTACTCACTATTATCACACTTATCACTATCAGTACAGGGCGCCCGAAACACGCTGATCCCTGATCACCCCTTCACTCATCTCTCATTCCTCCGTACTCACTATTATCACACTTATCACTATCAGTACAGGGCGCCCGGAACATGCTGAGCCCTGATCATCCCTCTCCTCATCTCTCATTCCTCCGTACTCACTTTTATCACACTTATCACTATCAGTACAGGGCGCCCGGAACACGCTGAGCCCTGATCACCCCTCCCCTCATCTCTCATTCCTCCGTACACACTATTATAACACTTATCACTATCAGTACAGGGCGCCCGGAACACGCTGAGCCCTGATCACCCCTTCCCTCATCTCTCATTCCTCCGTACTTACTATTATCACACTTATCACTATCAGTACAGGGCGCCCGGAACACACTGATTCCTGATCACCCCTTCCCTCATTCCTCCGTACTCACTATTATCACACTTATCACTATCAGTACAGGGCGCCCGGAACATGCTGAGCCCTGATCACCCCTCCCCTCATCTCTCATTCATCCGTACTCACTATTATCACACTTATCGCTATCAGTAAAGAGCGCCCGGAACATGCTGAACCCTGATCACCCCTCCCCTCAGCTCTCATTCCTCCGTACTCACTATTATCATGCTTATCACTATCGGTACAGGGCGCCCGGAACATGCTGAGCCCTGATCACCCCTCCCCTCAGCTCTCATTCCTCCGCACACACTATAATCACACTTATCACTATCAGTATAGGGTGCTGGGAACACGCTGAGCCCTGATCACCCCTCCCCTCATTCATCCGTACTCACTATTATCACACTTATCACTATCAGTACAGGGCGCCCGGAACACGCTGATCCCTGATCACCCCTCCCCTCATCTCTCATTCCTTCGTACTCACTATTATCACACTTATCACTATCAGTACAGGGCGCCCGAAACACGCTGATCCCTGATCACCCCTTCCCTCATCTCTCTTTCCTCCGTACTCACTATTATCACACTTATCACTATCAGTACAGAGCGCCCGGAACATGCTGAGCCCTGATCACCCCTCCTCTCATCTCTCATTCCTCCGTACTCACTTTTATCACACTTATCGCTATCAGTACAGGGCGCCCGGAACACGCTGAGCCCTGATCACCCCTTTCCTCATCTTTCATTCCTCTGTACTCACTATTATCACACTTATCACTATCAGTACAGGGCGCCCGGAACACGCTGAGCCCTGATCACCCCTTTCCTCATCTCTCATTCCTCCATACTCACTATTATCACACTTATCACTATCAGTACAGGGCGCCCGGAACACGCTGAGCCCTGATCACCCCTCCCCTCATCTGTCATTCCTCCGTACTCACTTTTATCACACTTATCACTATCAGTACAGGGCGCCCGGAACATGCTGAGCCCTGATCACCCCTCCCCTCATCTCTCATTCCTCCGTACTCACTTTTATCACACTTATCACTATCAGTACAGGGCGCCCGGAACACGCTGAGCCCTGATCACCCCTCCCCTCATCTCTCATTCCTCCGTACTCACTATTATCACACTTATCACTATCAGTACAGGGGTCCCGGAACATGCTGATCCCTGATCACCCCTTACCTCATCTCTCATTCCTCCATACTCACTATTATCACACTTATCACTATCACGTACAGGGCGCCCGGAACACGCTGAGCCCTGATCACCCCTTCCCTCATCTCTCATTCCTCCGTACTCACTATTATCACACGGCGCCCGGAATACGCTGATCCCTGATCACCCCTCCCCTCATCTCTCATTCCTCCGTACTCACTATTATCACACTTATCACTATCAGTACAGGGCGCCCAGAACACGCTGAGCCCTGATCACCCCTTTCCTCAGCTCTCATTCCTCCGTACTCACTATTATCACACTTATCACTATCAGTACAGGGCGCCCGGAACACTCTGAGCCCTGATCACTCCTTCCCTCATCTCTCATTCCTCCGCACACACTATTATCACACTTATCACTATCAGTACAGGGCGCCCGGAACACGCTGAGCCCTGATCACCACTTTCCTCATCTCTCATTCCTCCATACACACTATTATCACACTTATCACTATCAGTACAGGGTGCCCGGATCACGCTGAGCCCTGATCACTCCTTCCCTCATCTCTCATTCCTCCGTACTCACTATTATCACACTTATCACTATCAGTACAGGGCGCCCGGAACACGCTGAGCCCTGATAACTCCTTCCCTCATCTCTCATTCCTCCGTACTCACTATTATCACACTTATCACTATCAGTACAGGGGTCCCGGAACATGCTGATCCCTGATCACCCCTTCCCTCATCTCTCATTCCTCCATACTCACTATTATCACACTTATCACTATCACGTACAGGGCGCCCGGAACACGCTGAGCCCTGATCACCCCTTCCCTCATCTCTCATTCCTCCGTACTCACTATTACCACACGGCGCCCGGAATACGCTGATCCCTGATCACCCCTCCCCTCAGCTCTCATTCCTCCGTACTCACTATTATCACACTTATCACTATCAGTACAGGGCGCCCGGAACACTCTGAGCCCTGATCACTCCTTCCCTCATCTCTCATTCCTCCGTACTCACTATTATCACACTTATCACTATCATTACAGGGCGCCTGGAACACACTAAGCCCTGATCACCCCTTTCCTCATCTCTCATTCCTCCGTACTCACTATTATCACACTTATCACTATCAGTACAGAGCGCCCGGAACATGCTGAGCCCTGATTACCCCTTCCCTCGTCTCTCATTCCTCCATACTCACTATTATCACACTTATCACTATCAGTACAGAGCGCCCGGAACATGCTGATCCCTGATCACCCCTTCCCTCATCTCATTCCTCCATACTCACTATTATCACACTTATCACTATCACGTACAGGGCGCCCGGAACACGCTGAGCCCTGATCACCCCTTCCCTCATCTCTCATTCCTCCGTACTCACTATTATCACACGGCGCCCGGAATACGCTGATCCCTGATCACCCCTCCCCACAGCTCTCATTCCTCCGTACTCACTATTATCACACTTATCACTTTCAGTACAGGGCGCCCGGAACATGCTGAGTCCTGATCACTCCTTCCCTCATCTCTCATTCCTCCGCACACACTATTATCACACTTATCACTATCAGTACAGGGCGCCCGGAACACGCTGAGCCCTGATCACCACTTTCCTCATCTCTCATTCCTCCGTACTCACTATTATCACACTTATCACTATCAGTACAGGGCGCCCGGAACACGCTGAGCCCTGATCACCCCTCCCCTCATCTCTCATTCCTCCGTACTCACTATTATCACACTTATCACTATTAGTACAGGGCGCCCGGAACACGCTGAGCCCTGATCACCCCTCCCCTCATCTCTCATTTATCCATACACACTATTATCACACTTATCACTATCAGTACAGGGTGCCCGGATCAAGCTGAGCCCTGATCACTCCTTCCCTCATCTCTCATTCCTCCGTACTCACTATTATCACACTTATCACTATCAGTACAGGGCGCCCGGAACACGCTGCGCCCTGATAACTCCTTCCCTCATCTCTCATTCCTCCGTACTCACTATTATCACACTTATCACTATCAGTACAGGGGTCCCGGAACATGCTGATCCCTGATCACCCCTTACCTCATCTCTCATTCCTCCATACTCACTATTATCACACTTATCACTATCACGTACAGGGCGCCCGGAACACGCTGAGCCCTGATCACCCCTTCCCTCATCTCTCATTCCTCCGTACTCACTATTATCACACGGCGCCTGGAATACGCTGATCCCTGATCACCCCTCCCCTCATCTCTCATTCCTCCGTACTCACTATTATCACACTTATCACTATCAGTACAGGGCGCCCAGAACACGCTGAGCCCTGATCACCCCTTTCCTCAGCTCTCATTCCTCCGTACTCACTATTATCACACTTATCACTATCAGTACAGGGCGCCCGGAACACTCTGAGCCCTGATCACTCCTTCCCTCATCTCTCATTCCTCCGCAAACACTATTATCACACTTATCACTATCAGTACAGGGCGCCCGGAACACGCTGAGCCCTGATCACCACTTTCCTCATCTCTCATTCCTCCGTACTCACTATTATCACACTTATCACTATCAGTACAGAGCGCCCGGAACACGCTGAGCCCTGATCACCCCTCCCCTCATCTCTCATTCCTCCGTACTCACTATTATCACACTTATCACTATCAGTAAAGGGCGCCCGGTAAACGCTGAGCTATGATCACCCCTCCCCTCATCTCTCATTCCTCCGTACTCACTATTATCACACTTATCACTATCAGTACAGGGTCGCCCGGAACACGCTGAGCCCTGATCACCCCTCCCCTCATCTCTCATTCCTCCATACACACTATTATCACACTTATCACTATCAGTACAGGGTGCCCGGATCACGCTGAGCCCTGATAACTCCTTCCCTCATCTCTCATTCCTCCGTACTCACTATTATCACACTTATCACTATCAGTACAGGGCGCCCGGAACACGCTGAGCCCTGATAACTCCTTCCCTCATCTCTCATTCCTCCGTACTCACTATTATCACACTTATCACTATCAGTACAGAGCGCCCGGAACATGCTGAGCCCTGATTACCCCTTCCCTCGTCTCTCATTCCTCCATACTCACTATTATCACACTTATCACTATCAGTACAGGGCGCCCGGAACACGCTGAGCCCTGATCACTCCTTCCCTCATCTCTCATTCCTCCGAACTCACTATTATCACACGGCGCCCGGAATACGCTGATCCCTGATCACCCCTCCCCTCAGCTCTCATTCCTCCGTACTCACTATTATCACACTTATCACTATCAGTACAGGGCGCCCGGAACACTCTGAGCCCTGATCACTCCTTCCCTCATCTCTCATTCCTCCGTACTCACTATTATCACACTTATCACTATCAGTACAGGGCGCCCGGAACACGCTGAGCCCTGATCACCCCTTTCCTCATCTCTCATTCCTCCGTACTCACTATTATCACACTTATCACTATCAGTACAGAGCGCCCGGAACATGCTGAGCCCTGATTACCCCTTCCCTCGTCTCTCATTCCTCCATACTCACTATTATCACACTTATCACTATCAGTACAGGGCGCCCGGAACACGCTGAGCCCTGATCACTCCTTCCCTCATCTCTCATTCCTCCGCACACACTATTATCACACTTATCACTATCAGTACAGGACGCCCGGAACACGCTGAGCCCTGCCCCTGATCACCCCTCCCCTCATCTCTCATTCCTCCATACTCACTATTATCACACTTATCACTATCAGTACAGGGCGCCCGGAATACGCTGAGCTATGATCACCCCTCCCCTCATCTCTCATTCCTCCGTACTCACTTTTATCACACTTATCACTATCAGTACAGGGCGCCCGGAACACGCTGAGCCCTGATCACCCCTCCCCTCATCTCTCATTCCTCCGTACTCACTATTATCACACTTATCACTATCAGTACAGGGCGCCCGGAACATGCTGAGTCCTGATCACTCCTTCCCTCATCTCTCATTCCTCTGCACACACTATTATCACACTTATCACTATCAGTACAGGGCGCCCGGAACACGCTGAGCCCTGATCACCACTTTCCTCATCTCTCATTCCTCCGTACTCACTATTATCACACTTATCACTATCAGTACAGGGCGCCCGGAACACGCTGAGCCCTGATCACCCCTCCCCTCATCTCTCATTCCTCCGTACTCACTATTATCACACTTATCACTATCAGTACAGGGCGCCCGGAATACGCTGAGCCCTGATCACCCCTCCCCTCATCTCTCATTTCTCCGTACTCACTATTATCACACTTATCACTATTAGTACAGGGCGCCCGGAACACGCTGAGCACTGATCACCCCTCCCCTCATCTCTCATTTATCCATACACACTATTATCACACTTATCACTATCAGTACAGGGTGCCCGGATCACGCTGACCCCTGATCACTCCTTCCCTCATCTCTCATTCCTCTGTACTCACTATTATCACACTTATCACTATCAGTACAGGGAGCCCGGAACACGCTGAGCCCTGATAACTCCTTCCCTCATCTCTCATTCCTCCGTACTCACTATTATCACACTTATCACTATCAGTACAGGGGTCCCGGAACATGCTGATCCCTGATCACCCCTTCCCTCATCTCTCATTCCTCCATACTCACTATTATCACACTTATCACTATCACGTACAGGGCGCCCGGAACACGCTGAGCCCTGATCACCCCTTCCCTCATCTATCATTCCTCCGTACTCACTATTATCACACGGCGCCCGGAATACGCTGATCCCTGATCACCCCTCCCCTCATCTCTCATTCCTCCGTACTCACTATTATCACACTTATCACTATCAGTACAGGGCGCCCGGAACACTCTGAGCCCTGATCACTCCTTCCCTCATCTCTCATTCCTCCGCACACACTATTATCACACTTATCACTATCAGTACAGGGCGCCCGGAACACGCTGAGCCCTGATCACCACTTTCCTCATCTCTCATTCCTCCGTACTCACTATTATCACACTTATCACTATCAGTACAGGGCGCCCGGAACACGCTGAGCCCTGATCACCCCTCCCCTCATCTCTCATTCCTCCGTACTCACTATTATCACACTTATCACTATCAGTACAGGGAGCCCGGAATACGCTGAGCCCTGATCACCCCTCCCCTCATCTCTCATTCCTCCGTACTCACTATTATCACACTTATCACTATTAGTACAGGGCGCCTGGAACACGCTGAGCCCTGATAACTCCTTCCCTCATCTCTCATTCCTCCGTACTCACTATTATCACACTTATCACTATCAGTACAGGGGTCCCGGAACATGCTGATCCCTGATCACCCCTTCCCTCATCTCTCATTCCTCCATACTCACTATTATCACACTTATCACTATCACGTACAGGGCGCCCGGAACATGCTGAGCCCTGATCACCCCTCTCCTCATCTCTCATTCCTCCGTACTCACTATTATCACACTTATCACTATCAGTACAGGGCGCCCGAAACACGCTGATCCCTGATCACCCCTTCACTCATCTCTCATTCCTCCGTACTCACTATTATCACACTTATCACTATCAGTACAGGGCGCCCGGAACATGCTGAGCCCTGATCACCCCTCTCCTCATCTCTCATTCCTCCGTACTCACTTTTATCACACTTATCACTATCAGTACAGGGCGCCCGGAACACTCTGAGCCCTGATCACTCCTTCCCTCATCTCTCATTCCTCCGCACACACTATTATCACACTTATCACTATCAGTACAGGGCGCCCGGAACACGCTGAGCCCTGATCACCACTTTCCTCATCTCTCATTCCTCCGTACTCACTATTATCACACTTATCACTATCAGTACAGGGCGCCCGGAACACGCTGAGCCCTGATCACCCCTCTCCTCATCTCTCATTCCTCCGTACTCACTTTTATCACACTTATCACTATCAGTACAGGGCGCCCGGAACACTCTGAGCCCTGATCACTCCTTCCCTCATCTCTCATTCCTCCGCACACACTATTATCACACTTATCACTATCAGTACAGGGCGCCCGGAACACGCTGAGCCCTGATCACCACTTTCCTCATCTCTCATTCCTCCGTACTCACTATTATCACACTTATCACTATCAGTACAGGGCGCCCGGAACACGCTGAGCCCTGATCACCCCTCCCCTCATCTCTCATTCCTCCGTACTCACTATTATCACACTTATCACTATCAGTACAGGGAGCCCGGAATACGCTGAGCCCTGATCACCCCTCCCCTCATCTCTCATTCCTCCGTACTCACTATTATCACACTTATCACTATTAGTACAGGGCGCCTGGAACACGCTGAGCCCTGATAACTCCTTCCCTCATCTCTCATTCCTCCGTACTCACTATTATCACACTTATCACTATCAGTACAGGGGTCCCGGAACATGCTGATCCCTGATCACCCCTTCCCTCATCTCTCATTCATCCATACTCACTATTATCACACTTATCACTATCACGTACAGGGCGCCCGGAACATGCTGAGCCCTGATCACCCCTCTCCTCATCTCTCATTCCTCCGTACTCACTATTATCACACTTATCACTATCAGTACAGGGCGCCCGAAACACGCTGATCCCTGATCACCCCTTCACTCATCTCTCATTCCTCCGTACTCACTATTATCACACTTATCACTATCAGTACAGGGCGCCCGGAACATGCTGAGCCCTGTTCACCCCTCTCCTCATCTCTCATTCCTCCGTACTCACTTTTATCACACTTATCACTATCAGTACAGGGCGCCCGGAACACGCTGAGCCCTGATCACCCCTCCCCTCATCTCTCATTCCTCCGTACACACTATTATAACACTTATCACTATCAGTACAGGGCGCCCGGAACACGCTGAGCCCTGATCACCCCTTCCCTCATCTCTCATTCCTCCGTACTTACTATTATCACACTTATCACTATCAGTACAGGGAGCCCGGAACACACTGATTCCTGATCACCCCTTCCCTCATTCCTCCGTACTCACTATTATCACACTTATCACTATCAGTACAGGGCGCCCGGAACATGCTGAGCCCTGATCACCCCTCCCCTCATCTCTCATTCATCCGTACTCACTATTATCACACTTATCGCTATCAGTAAAGAGCGCCCGGAACATGCTGAACCCTGATCACCCCTCCCCTCAGCTCTCATTCCTCCGTACTCACTATTATCATGCTTATCACTATCGGTACAGGGCGCCCGGAACATGCTGAGCCCTGATCACCCCTCCCCTCAGCTCTCATTCCTCCGCACACACTATAATCACACTTATCACTATCAGTATAGGGTGCCGGGAACACGCTGAGCCCTGATCACCCCTCCCCTCATTCATCCGTACTCACTATTATCACACTTATCACTATCAGTACAGGGCGCCCGGAACACGCTGATCCCTGATCACCCCTCCCCTCATCTCTCATTCCTTCGTACTCACTATTATCACACTTATCACTATCAGTACAGGGCGCCCGAAACACGCTGATCCCTGATCACCCCTTCCCTCATCTCTCTTTCCTCCGTACTCACTATTATCACACTTATCACTATCAGTACAGAGCGCCCGGAACATGCTGAGCCCTTATCACCCCTCCCCTTATCTCTCATTCCTCCGTACTCACTTTTATCACACTTATCACTATCAGTACAGGGCGCCCGGAACACGCTGAGCCCTGATCACCCCTCCCCTCATCTCTCTTTCCTCCGTACACACTATTATCACACTTATCACTATCAGTACAGGGCGCCCGGAACACGCTGAGCCCTGATCACCCCTTCCCTCATCTCTCATTCCTCCGTACTCACTATTATCACACTTATCACTATCAGTACAGGGCGCACGGAACACGCTGATCCCTGATCACCCCTTCCCTCATCTCTCATTCCTCCGTACTCACTATTATCACACTTATCACTATCAGTACAGGGCGCCCAGAACACGCTGATCCCTGATCACTCCTCCCCTCATCTCTCATTCCTCCGTACTCACTATTATCACACTTATCACTATCAGTACAGGGCGCCCGGAACATGCTGAGCCATGATCACCCCTCCCCTCATCTCCCATTCCTCCGTACTCACTATTATCACACGTATCGCTATCAGTACAGAGCGCCCGGAACATGCTGAGCCCTGATCACCCCTCCCCTCATCTCTCATTCCTCCGTACTCACTTTTATCACACTTATCACTATCAGTACAGGGCGCCCGGAACACGCTGAGCCCTGATCACCCCTCCCCTCATCTCTCATTCTTCCGTACACACTATTATCACACTTATCACTATCAGTACAGGGCGCCCGGAACACGCTGAGCCCTGATCACCCCTTCCCTCATCTCTCATTCCTCCGTACTCACTATTATCACACTTATCACTATCAGTACAGGGCGCCCGGAACACACTGATTCCTGATCACTCCTTCCCTCATTCCTCCGTACTCACTATTATCATGCTTATCACTATCAGTACAGGGCGCCCGGAACACGCTGAGCCCTGATCACTCCTTCCCTCATCTCTCATTCCTCCGCACACATAATATTCACACTTATCACTATCAGTACAGGGTGCCCGGAACACGCTGATCCCTGATCACCCCTCCCCTCATCTCTCATTCCTCCGTACTCACTATTATCACACTTATCACTATCAGTACAGGGCGCCCGAAACACGCTGATCCCTGATCACCCCTTCACTCATCTCTCATTCCTCCGTACTCACTATTATCACACTTATCACTATCAGTACAGGGCGCCCGAAACACGCTGATCCCTGATCACCCCTTCACTCATCTCTCATTCCTCCGTACTCACTATTATCACACTTATCACTATCAGTACAGGGCGCCCGGAACACGCTGAGCCCTGATCACCCCTTCCCTCATCTCTCATTCCTCCGTACTCACTATTATCACACTTATCACTATCAGTACAGGGCGCCCGGAACACACTGATTCCTGATCACCCCTTCCCTCATTCCTCCGTACTCACTATTATCATGCTTATCACTATCAGTACAGGGCGCCCGGAACACGCTGAGCCCTGATCACTCCTTCCCTCATCTCTCATTCCTCCGCACACATAATAATCACACTTATCACTATCAGTACAGGGTGCCCGGAACACGCTGAGCCCTGATCACCCCTCCCTTCATTCATCCGTACTCACTATTATCACACTTATCACTATCAGTACAGGGTGCCCGGAACACGCTGATCCCTGATCACCCCTCCCCTCATCTCTCATTCCTCCGTACTCACTATTATCACACTTATCACTATCAGTACAGGGCGCCCGAAACACGCTGATCCCTGATCACCCCTTCACTCATCTCTCATTCCTCCGTACTCACTATTATCACACTAATCACTATCAGTACAGGGCGCCCGGAACACGCTGAGCCCTGATCACCCCTCCTCTCATCTCTCATTCCTCCGTACACACTATTATAACACTTATCACTATCAGCACAGGGCGCCCGGAACACGCTGAGCCCTGATCACCCCTTCCCTCATCTCTCATTCCTCCGTACTCACTATTATCACACTTATCACTATCAGTACAGGGCGCCCGGAACACACTGATTCCTGATCACCCCTTCCCTCATTTCTCCGTACTCACTATTATCACACTTATCACTATCAGTACAGGGCGCCCGGAACACGCTGAGCCCTGATCACACCTTTCCTCATCTCTCATTCCTCCATACTCACTATTATCACACTTATCACTATCAGTACAGGGCGCCCGGAACATGCTGACCCCTGATCACCCCTCCCCTCATCTCTCATTCCTCCGTACTCACTATTATCACACTTATCACTATCAGTACAGGGCGCCCGGAACACGCTGATCCCTGATCACCCCTTACCTCATTCCTCCGTACTCACTATTATCACACTTATCACTATCAGTACAGGGCGCCCGGAACACGCTGAGCCCTGATCACACCTTTCCTCATCTCTCATTCCTCCATACTCACTATTATCACACTTATCACTATCAGTACAGGGCGCCGGGAACATGCTGAGCCCTGATCACCCCTCCCCTCATCTCTCATTCCTCCGTACTCACTATTATCACACTTATCGCTATCAGTACAGAGCGCCCGGAACATGCTGAGCCCTGATCACCCCTCCCCTCAGCTCTCATTCCTCCGTACTCACTATTATCATGCTTATCACTATCGGTACAGGGCGCCCGGAACACGCTGAGCCCTGATCACTCCTTCCCTCATCTCTCATTCCTCCGCACACACTATAATCACACTTATCACTATCAGTATAGGGTGCCCGGAACACGCTGAGCCCTGATCACCCCTCCCCTCATTCATCCGTACTCACTATTATCACACTTATCACTAACAGTACAGGGCGCCCGGAACACGCTGATCCCTGATCACCCCTCCCCTCATCTCTCATTCCTCCGTACTCACTATTATCACACTTATCACTATCAGTACAGGGCGCCCGGAACACGCTGATCCCTGATCACCCCTTCCCTCATCTCTCATTCCTCCGTACTCACTATTATCACTATCAGTACAGAGCGCCCGGAACATGCTGAGCCCTGATCACCCCTCCTCTCATCTCTCATTCCTCCGTACTCACTTTTATCACACTTATCGCTATCAGTACAGGGCGCCCGGAACACGCTGAGCCCTGATCACCCCTTTCCTCATCTCTCATTCCTCTGTACTCACTATTATCACACTTATCACTATCAGTACAGGGCGCCCGGAACACGCTGAGCCCTGATCACCCCTCCCCTCACCTCTCATTCCTCCGTACTCACTTTTATCACACTTATCACTATCAGTACAGGGCGCCCGGAACATGCTGAGCCCTGATCACCCCTCCCCTCATCTCTCATTCCTCCGTACTCACTTTTATCACACTTATCACTATCACTACAGGGCACCCGGAACACGCTGAGCCCTGATCACCCCTCCCCTCATCTCTCATTCCTCCGTACTCACTATTATCACACTTATCACTATCAGTACAGGGCGCCCGGAACATGCTGAGTCCTGATCACTCCTTCCCTCATCTCTCATTCCTTCGCACACACTATTATCACACTTATCACTATCAGTACAGGGCGCCCGGAACACGCTGAGCCCTGATCACCACTTTCCTCATCTCTCATTCCTCCGTACTCACTATTATCACACTTATCACTATCAGTACAGGGCGCCCGGAATACGCTGAGCCCTGATCACCCCTCCCCTCATCTCTCATTCCTCCGTACTCACTATTATCACACTTATCACTATTAGTACAGGGCGCCCGAAACACGCTGAGCCCTGATCACCCCTCCCCTCATCTCTCATTTATCCATACACACTATTATAACACTTATCACTATCAGTACAGGGTGCCCAGATCACGCTGAGCCCTGATCACCCCTTTCCTCAGCTCTCATTCCTCCGTACTCTCTATTATCACACTTATCACTATCAGTACAGGGCGCCCGGAACACTCTGAGCCCTGATCACTCCTTCCCTCATCTCTCATTCCTCCGCACACACTATTATCACACTTATCACTATCAGTACAGGGCGCCCGGAACACGCTGAGCCCTGATCACCACTTTCCTCATCTCTCATTCCTCCGTACTCACTATTATCACACTTATCACTATCAGTACAGGGCGCCCGGAACACGCTGAGCCCTGATCACCCCTCCCCTCATCTCTCATTCCTCCGTACTCACTATTATCATGCTTATCACTATCAGTACAGGGCGCCCGGAACACGCTGAGCCCTGATCACTCCTTCCCTCATCTCTCATTCCTCCGCACACATAATAATCACACTTATCACTATCAGTACAGGGTGCCTGGAACACGCTGTGCCCTGATCACCCCTCCCCTCATTCATCTGTACTCACTATTATCACACTTATCACTATCAGTACAGGGAGCCCGGAACACGCTGATCCCTGATTACCCCTCCCCTCATCTCTCATTCCTGCGTACTCACTATTATCACACTTATCACTATCAGTACAGGGTGCCCGAAACACGCTGATCCCTGATCACCCCTTCCCTCATCTCTCATTCATCCGTACTCACTATTATCACACTTATCACTATCAGTACAGAGCGCCCGGAACATGCTGAGCCCTGATCACCCCTCCCCTTATCTCTCATTCCTCCGTACTCACTATTATCACACTTATCACTATCAGTACAGGGAGCCCGGAACACGCTGATCCCTGATTACCCCTCCCCTCATCTCTCATTCCTGCGTACTCACTATTATCACACTTATCACTATCAGTACAGGGTGCCCGAAACACGCTGATCCCTGATCACCCCTTCCCTCATCTCTCATTCATCCGTACTCACTATTATCACACTTATCACTATCAGTACAGAGCGCCCGGAACATGCTGAGCCCTGATCACCCCTCCCCTTATCTCTCATTCCTCCGTACTCACTTTTATCACACTTATCACTATCAGTACAGGGCGCCCGGAACACGCTGAGCCCTGATCACCCCTCCCCTCATCTCTCTTTCCTCCGTACACACTATTATCACACTTATCACTATCAGTACAGGGCGCCCGGAACACGCTGAGCCCTGATCACCCCTTCCCTCATCTCTCATTCCTCCGTACTCACTATTATCACACTTATCACTATCAGTACAGGGCGCACGGAACACGCTGATCCCTGATCACCCCTTCCCTCATCTCTCATTCCTCCGTACTCACTATTATCACACTTATCACTATCAGTACAGGGCGCCCGGAACACGCTGAGCCCTGATCACACCTTTCCTCATCTCTCATTCCTCCATACTCACTATTATCACACTTATCATTATTAGTACAGGGCGCCCAGAACACGCTGATCCCTGATCACTCCTCCCCTCATCTCTCATTCCTCCGTACTCACTATTATCACACTTATCACTATCAGTACAGGGCGCCCGGAACATGCTGAGCCATGATCACCCCTCCCCTCATCTCTCATTCCTCCGTACTCACTATTATCACACGTATCGCTATCAGTACAGAGCGCCCGGAACATGCTGAGCACTGATCACCCCTCCCCTCATCTCTCATTCCTCCGTACTCACTTTTATCACACTTATCACTATCAGTACAGGGCGCCCGGAACACGCTGAGCCCTGATCACCCCTCCCCTCATCTCTCATTCTTCCGTACACACTATTATCACACTTATCACTATCAGTACAGGGCGCCCGGAACACGCTGAGCCCTGATCACCCCTTCCCTCATCTCTCATTCCTCCGTACAAACTATTATCACACTTATCACTATCAGTACAGGGCGCCCGGAACACACTGATTCCTGATCACCCCTTCCCTCATTCCTCCGTACTCACTATTATCATGCTTATCACTATCAGTACAGGGCGCCCGGAACACGCTGAGCCCTGATCACTCCTTCCCTCATCTCTCATTCCTCCGCACACATAATAATCACACTTATCACTATCAGTACAGGGTGCCCGGAACACACTGATCCCTGATCACCCCTCCCCTCATCTCTCATTCCTCCGTACTCACTATTATCACACTTATCACTATCAGTACAGGGCGCCCGAAACACGCTGATCCCTGATCACCCCTTCACTCATCTCTCATTCCTCCGTACTCACTATTATCACACTTATCACTATCAGTACAGGGCGCCCGAAACACGCTGATCCCTGATCACCCCTTCACTCATCTCTCATTCCTCCGTACTCACTATTATCACACTTATCACTATCAGTACAGGGCGCCCGGAACACGCTGAGCCCTGATCACCCCTTCCCTCATCTCTCATTCCTCCGTACTCACTATTATCACACTTATCACTAACAGTACAGGGCGCCCGGAACACACTGATTCCTGATCACCCCTTCCCTCATTCCTCCGTACTCACTATTATCATGCTTATCACTATCAGTACAGGGCGCCCGGAACACGCTGAGCCCTGATCACTCCTTCCCTCATCTCTCATTCCTCCGCACACATAATAATCACACTTATCACTATCAGTACAGGGTGCCCGGAACACGCTGAGCCCTGATCACCCCTCCCTTCATTCATCCGTACTCACTATTATCACACTTATCACTATCAGTACAGGGTGCCCGGAACACGCTGATCCCTGATCACCCCTCCCCTCATCTCTCATTCCTCCGTACTCACTATTATCACACTTATCACTATCAGTACAGGGCGCCCGAAACACGCTGATCCCTGATCACCCCTTCACTCATCTCTCATTCCTCCGTACTCACTATTATCACACTTATCACTATCAGTACAGGGCGCCCGGAACACGCTGAGCCCTGATAACCCCTCCCCTCATCTCTCATTCCTCCGTACACACTATTATCACACTTATCACTATCAGTACAGGGCGCCCGGAACACGCTGATCCCTGATCACCCCTTACCTCATTCCACCGTACTCACTATTATCACACTTATCACTATCAGTACAGGGCGCCCGGAACACGCTGAGCCCTGATCACACCTTTCCTCATCTCTCATTCCTCCATACTCACTATTATCACACTTATCACTATCAGTACAGGGCGCCGGGAACATGCTGAGCCCTGATCACCCCTCCCCTCATCTCTCATTCCTCCGTACTCACTATTATCACACTTATCGCTATCAGTACAGAGCGCCCGGAACATGCTGAGCCCTGATCACCCCTCCCCTCAGCTCTCATTCCTCCGTACTCACTATTATCATGCTTATCACTATCGGTACAGGGCGCCCGGAACACGCTGAGCCCTGATCACTCCTTCCCTCATCTCTCATTCCTCCGCACACACTATAATCACACTTATCACTATCAGTATAGGGTGCCCGGAACACGCTGAGCCCTGATCACCCCTCCCCTCATTCATCCGTACTCACTATTATCACACTTATCACTATCAGTACAGGGCGCCCGGAACACGCTGATCCCTGATCACCCCTCCCCTCATCTCTCATTCCTCCGTACTCACTATTATCACACTTATCACTATCAGTACAGGGCGCCCGAAACACGCTGATCCCTGATCACCCCTTCCCTAATCTCTCATTTCTCCGTACTCACTATTATCACTATCAGTACAGAGCGCCCGGAACATGCTGAGCCCTGATCACCCCTCCTCTCATCTCTCATTCCTCCGTACTCACTTTTATCACACTTATCGCTATCAGTACAGGGCGCCCGGAACACGCTGAGCCCTGATCACCCCTTTCCTCATCTCTCATTCCTCTGTACTCACTATTATCACACGTATCACTATCAGTACAGGGCGCCCGGAACACGCTGAGCCCTGATCACCCCTTTCCTCATCTCTCATTCCTCCATACTCACTATTATCACACTTATCACTATCAGTACAGGGCGCCCGGAACACGCTGAGCCCTGATCACCCCTCCCCTCATCTCTCATTCCTCCGTACTCACTTTTATCACACTTATCACTATCAGTACAGGGCGCCCGGAACATGCTGAGCCATGATCACCCCTCCCCTCATCTCTCATTCCTCCGTACTCACTTTTATCACACTTATCACTATCACTACAGGGCACCCGGAACACGCTGAGCCCTGATCACCCCTCCCCTCATCTCTCATTCCTCCGTACTCACTATTATCACACTTATCACTATCAGTACAGGGCGCCCGGAACATGCTGAGTCCTGATCACTCCTTCCCTCATCTCTCATTCCTTCGCACACACTATTATCACACTTATCACTATCAGTACAGGGCGCCCGGAACACGCTGAGCCCTGATCACCACTTTCCTCATCTCTCATTCCTCCGTACTCACTATTATCACACTTATCACTATCAGTACAGGGCGCCCGGAATACGTTGAGCCCTGATCACCCCTCCCCTCATCTCTCATTCCTCCGTACTCACTATTATCACACTTATCACTATTAGTACAGGGCGCCCGAAACACGCTGAGCCCTGATCACCCCTCCCCTCATCTCTCATTTATCCATACACACTATTATAACACTTATCACTATCAGTACAGGGTGCCCAGATCACGCTGAGCCCTGATCACCCCTTTCCTCAGCTCTCATTCCTCCGTACTCACTATTATCACACTTATCACTATCAGTACAGGGCGCCCGGAACACTCTGAGCCCTGATCACTCCTTTCCTCATCTCTCATTCCTCCGCACACACTATTATCACACTTATCACTATCAGTACAGGGCGCCCGGAACATGCTGAGCCCTGATCACCACTTTCCTCATCTCTCATTCCTCCGTACTCACTATTATCACACTTATCACTATCAGTACAGGGCGCCCGGAACACGCTGAGCCCTGATCACCCCTCCCCTCATCTCTCATTCCTCCGTACTCACTATTATCACACTTATCACTATCAGTACAGGGCGCCCGGAATACGCTGAGCCCTGATCACCCCTCCCCTCAGCTCTCATTCCTCCGTACTCACTATTATCACACTTATCACTATCAGTACAGGGCGCCCGGAACACTCTGAGCCCTGATCACTCCTTTCCTCATCTCTCATTCCTCCGCACACACTATTATCACACTTATCACTATCAGTACAGGGCGCCCGGAACACGCTGAGCCCTGATCACCACTTTCCTCATCTCTCATTCCTCCGTACTCACTATTATCACACTTATCACTATCAGTACAGGGCGCCCGGAACACGCTGAGCCCTGATCACCCCTCCCCTCATCTCTCATTCCTCCGTACTCACTATTATCACACTTATCACTATCAGTACAGGGCGCCCGGAATACGCTGAGCCCTGATCACCCCTCCCCTCATCTCTCATTCCTCCGTACTCACTATTATCACACTTATCACTATTAGTACAGGGCGCCTGGAACACGCTGAGCCCTGATCACCCCTCCCCTCATCTCTCATTTATCCATACACACTATTATCACACTTATCACTATCAGTACAGGGTGCCCGGATCACGCTGAGCCCTGATCACTCCTTCCCTCATCTCTCATTCCTCCGTACTCACTATTATCACACTTATCACTATCAGTACAGGGCGCCCGGAACACGCTGAGCCCTGATAACTCCTTCCCTCATCTCTCATTCCTCCGTACTCACTATTATCACACTTATCACTATCAGTACAGGGGTCCCGGAACATGCTGATCCCTGATCACCCCTTCCCTCATCTCTCATTCCTCCATACTCACTATTATCACACTTATCACTATCACGTACAGGGCGCCCGGAACACGCTGAGCCCTGATCACCCCTTCCCTCATCTCTCATTCCTCCGTACTCACTATTATCACACGGCGCCCGGAATACGCTGATCCCTGATCACCCCTCCCCTCATCTCTCATTCCTCCGTACTCACTATTATCACACTTATCACTATCAGTACAGGGCGCCCAGAACACGCTGAGCCCTGATCACCCCTTTCCTCAGCTCTCATCCCTCCGTACTCACTATTATCACACTTATCACTATCAGTACAGGGCGCCCGGAACATGCTGAGCCCTGATCACCCCTCCCCTCATCTCTCATTCCTCCGTACTCACTATTATCATGCTTATCACTATCAGTACAGGGCGCCCGGAACACGCTGAGCCCTGATCACTCCTTCCCTCATCTCTCATTCCTCCGCACACATAATAATCACACTTATCACTATCAGTACAGGGTGCCTGGAGCACGCTGTGCCCTGATCACCCCTCCCCTCATTCATCCGTACTCACTATTATCACACTTATCACTATCAGTACAGGGAGCCCGGAACACGCTGATCCCTGATTACCCCTCCCCTCATCTCTCATTCCTCCGTACTCACTATTATCACACTTATCACTATCAGTACAGGGTGCCCGAAACACGCTGATCCCTGATCACCCCTTCCCTCATCTCTCATTCCTCCGTACTCACTATTATCACACTTATCACTATCAGTACAGAGCGCCCGGAACATGCTGAGCCCTGATCACCCCTCCCCTTATCTCTCATTCCTCCGTACTCACTTTTATCACACTTATCACTATCAGTACAGGGCGCCCGGAACACGCTGAGCCCTGATCACCCCTCCCCTCATCTCTCTTTCCTCCGTACACACTATTATCACACTTATCACTATCAGTACAGGGCGCCCGGAACACGCTGAGCCCTGATCACCCCTTCCCTCATCTCTCATTCCTCCGTACTCACTATTATCACACTTATCACTATCAGTACAGGGCGCACGGAACACGCTGATCCCTGATCACCCCTTCCCTCATCTCTAATTCCTCCGTACTCACTATTATCACACTTATCACTATCAGTACAGGGCGCCCGGAACACGTTGAGCCCTGATCACACCTTTCCTCATCTCTCATTCCCCCATACTCACTATTATCACACTTATCATTATTAGTACAGGGCGCCCAGAACACGCTGATCCCTGATCACTCCTCCCCTCATCTCTCATTCCTCCGTACTCACTATTATCACACTTATCACTATCAGTACAGGGCGCCTGGAACATGCTGAGCCATGATCACCCCTCCCCTCATCTCTCATTCCTCCGTACTCACTATTATCACACTTATCACTATCAGTACAGGGCGCCCGGAACATGCTGAGCCATGATCACCCCTTCCCTCATCTCTCATTCCTCCGTACTCACTATTATCACACTTATCACTATCAGTACAGGGCGCCCGGAACACACTGATTCCTGATCACCCCTTCCCTCATTCCTCCGTACTCACTATTATCATGCTTATCACTATCAGTACAGGGCGCCCGGAACACGCTGAGCCCTGATCACTCCTTCCCTCATCTCTCATTCCTCCGCACACATAATAATCACACTTATCACTATCAGTACAGGGTGCCCGGAACACGCTGAGCCCTGATCACCCCTCCCTTCATTCATCCGTACTCACTATTATCACACTTATCACTATCAGTACAGGGTGCCCGGAACACGCTGATCCCTGATCACCCCTCCCCTCATCTCTCATTCCTCCGTACTCACTATTATCACACTTATCACTATCAGTACAGGGCGCCCGAAACACGCTGATCCCTGATCACCCCTCCCCTCATCTCTCATTCCTCCGTACACACTATTATAACACTTATCACTATCAGTACAGGGCGCCCGGAACACGCTGAGCCCTGATCACCCCTTCCCTCATCTCTCATTCCTCCGTACTCACTATTATCACACTTATCACTATCAGTACAGGGCGCCCGGAACACACTGATTCCTGATCACCCCTTCCCTCATTCCTCCGTACTCACTATTATCACACTTATCACTATCAGTACAGGGCGCCCGGAACACGCTGAGCCCTGATCACACCTTTCCTCATCTCTCATTCCTCCGTACTCACTATTATCACACTTATCGCTATCAGTACAGAGCGCCCGGAACATGCTGAGCCCTGATCACCCCTCCCCTCAGCTCTCATTCCTCCGTACTCACTATTATCATGCTTATCACTATCGGTACAGGGCGCCCGGAACATGCTGAGCCCTGATCACCCCTCCCCTCAGCTCTCATTCCTCCGCACACACTATAATCACACTTATCACTATCAGTATAGGGTGCCGGGAACACGCTGAGCCCTGATCACCCCTCCCCTCATTCATCCGTACTCACTATTATCACACATCACTATCAGTACAGGGCGCCCGGAACACGCTGATCCCTGATCACCCCTCCCCTCATCTCTCATTCCTTCGTACTCACTATTATCACACTTATCACTATCGGTACAGGGCGCCCGAAACACGCTGATCCCTGATCACCCCTTCCCTTATCTCTCATTCCTCCGTACTCACTATTATCACACTTATCACTATCAGTACAGAGCGCCCGGAACATGCTGAGCCCTGATCACCCCTCCTCTCATCTCTCATTCCTCTGTACTCACTTTTATCACACTTATCGCTATCAGTACAGGGCGCCCGGAACACGCTGAGCCCTGATCACCCCTTTCCTCATCTCTCATTCCTCTGTACTCACTATTATCACACTTATCACTATCAGTACAGGGCGCCCGGAACACGCTGAGCCCTGATCACCCCTTTCCTCATCTCTCATTCCTCCATACTCACTATTATCACACTTATCACTATCAATACAGGGCGCCCGGAACACGCTGAGCCCTGATCACCCCTCCCCTCATCTGTCATTCCTCCGTACTCACTTTTATCACACTTATCACTATCAGTACAGGGCGCCCGGAACATGCTGAGCCCTGATCACCCCTCCCCTCATCTCTCATTCCTCCGTACTCACTTTTATCACACTTATCACTATCAGTACAGGGCGCCCGGAACACGCTGAGCCCTGATCACCACTTTCCTCATCTCTCATTCCTCCGTACTCACTATTATCACACTTATCACTATCAGTACAGGGCGCCCGGAACACGCTGAGCCCTGATCACCCCTCCCCTCATCTCTCATTCCTCCGTACTCACTATTATCACACTTATCACTATCAGTACAGGGCGCCCGGAATACGCTGAGCCCTGATCACCCCTCCCCTCATCTCTCATTCCTCCGTATTCACTATTATCACACTTATCACTATTAGTACAGGGCGCCCGGAACACGCTGAGCCCTGATCACCCTTCCCCTCATCTCTCATTTATCCATACACACTATTATCACACTTATCACTATCAGTACAGGGTGCCCGGATCACGCTGAGCCCTGATCACTCCTTCCCTCATCTCTCATTCCTCCGTACTCACTATTATCACACTTATCACTATCAGTACAGGGCGCCCGGAACACGCTGAGCCCTGATAACTCCTTCCCTCATCTCTCATTCCTCCGTACTCACTATTATCACACTTATCACTATCAGTACAGGGGTCCCGGAACATGCTGATCCCTGATCACCCCTTCCCTCATCTCTCATTCCTCCATACTCACTATTATCACACTTATCACTATCACGTACAGGGCGCCCGGAACACGCTGAGCCCTGATCACCCCTTCCCTCATCTCTCATTCCTCCGTACTCACTATTATCACACGGTGCCCGGAATACGCTGATCCCTGATCACCCCTCCCCTCATCTCTCATTCCTCCGTACTCACTATTATCACACTTATCACTATCAGTACAGGGCGCCCAGAACACGCTGAGCCCTGATCACCCCTTTCCTCAGCTCTCATCCCTCCGTAATCACTATTATCACACTTATCACTATCAGTACAGGGCGCCCGGAACATGCTGAGCCCTGATCACCACTCCCCTCATCTCTCATTCCTCCGTACTCACTATTATCATGCTTATCACTATCAGTACAGGGTGCCCGGAACACGCTGAGCCCTGATCACTCCTTCCCTCATCTCTCATTCCTCCGCACACATAATAATCACACTTATCACTATCAGTACAGGGTGCCTGGAACACGCTGTGCCCTGATCACCCCTCCCCTCATTCATCCGTACTCATTATTATCACACTTATCACTATCAGTACAGGGCGCCCGGAACACGCTGAGCCCTGATCACCCCTCCCCTCATCTCTCATTCCTCCGTACACACTATTATAACACTTATCACTATCAGTACAGGGCGCCCGAAACACGCTGATCCCTGATCACCCCTTCCCTCATCTCTCATTCCTCCGTACTCACTATTATCACACTTATCACTATCAGTACAGAGCGCCCGGAACATGCTGAGCCCTGATCACCCCTCCCCTTATCTCTCATTCCTCCGTACTCACTTTTATCACACTTATCACTATCAGTACAGGGCGCCCGGAACACGCTGAGCCCTGATCACCCCTCCCCTCATCTCTCTTTCCTCCGTACACACTATTATCACACTTATCACTATCAGTACAGGGCGCCCGGAACACGCTGAGCCCTGATCACCCCTTCCCTCATCTCTCATTCCTCTGTACTCACTATTATCACACTTATCACTATCAGTACAGGGCGCACGGAACACGCTGATCCCTGATCACCCCTTCCCTCATCTCTCATTCCTCCGTACTCACTATTATCACACTTATCACTATCAGTACAGGGCGCCCGGAACACGCTGAGCCCTGATCACCCCTCCCCTCATCTCTCATTCCTCCGTACTCACTATTATCACACTTATCACTATCAGTACAGGGCGCCCGGAATACGCTGAGCCCTGATCACCCCTCCCCTCAGCTCTCATTCCTCCGTACTCACTATTATCACACTTATCACTATCAGTACAGGGCGCCCGGAACACTCTGAGCCCTGATCACTCCTTTCCTCATCTCTCATTCCTCCGCACACACTATTATCACACTTATCACTATCAGTACAGGGCGCCCGGAACACGCTGAGCCCTGATCACCACTTTCCTCATCTCTCATTCCTCCGTACTCACTATTATCACACTT
The DNA here is from genome assembly GCF_028390025.1 of Pseudophryne corroboree. Taxonomy (NCBI): domain Eukaryota; kingdom Metazoa; phylum Chordata; class Amphibia; order Anura; family Myobatrachidae; genus Pseudophryne; species Pseudophryne corroboree. The sequence goes on along the minus strand of NW_026968288.1, from coordinate 5,520 downwards.
ATCACTATCAGTACAGGGCGCCCGGAACACGCTGAGCCCTGATCACCCCTCCCCTCATCTCTCATTCCTCCGTACTCACTATTATCACACTTATCACTATCAGTACAGGGCGCCCGGAATACGCTGAGCCCTGATCACCCCTCCCCTCATCTCTCATTCCTCCGTACTCACTATTATCACACTTATCACTATTAGTACAGGGCGCCTGGAACACGCTGAGCCCTGATCACCCCTCCCCTCATCTCTCATTTATCCATACACACTATTATCACACTTATCACTATCAGTACAGGGTGCCCGGATCACGCTGAGCCCTGATCACTCCTTCCCTCATCTCTCATTCCTCCGTACTCACTATTATCACACTTATCACTATCAGTACAGGGCGCCCGGAACACGCTGAGCCCTGATAACTCCTTCCCTCATCTCTCATTCCTCCGTACTCACTATTATCACACTTATCACTATCAGTACAGGGGTCCCGGAACATGCTGATCCCTGATCACCCCTTCCCTCATCTCTCATTCCTCCATACTCACTATTATCACACTTATCACTATCACGTACAGGGAGCCCGGAACACGCTGAGCCCTGATCACCCCTTCCCTCATCTCTCATTCCTCCGTACTCACTATTATCACACGGCGCCCGGAATACGCTGATCCCTGATCACCCCTCCCCTCATCTCTCATTCCTCCGTACTCACTATTATCACACTTATCACTATCAGTACAGGGCGCCCAGAACACGCTGAGCCCTGATCACCCCTTTCCTCAGCTCTCATCCCTCCGTACTCACTATTATCACACTTATCACTATCAGTACAGGGCGCCCGGAACATGCTGAGCCCTGATCACCCCTCCCCTCATCTCTCATTCCTCCGTACTCACTATTATCATGCTTATCACTATCAGTACAGGGCGCCCGGAACACGCTGAGCCCTGATCACTCCTTCCCTCATCTCTCATTCCTCCGCACACATAATAATCACACTTATCACTATCAGTACAGGGTGCCTGGAGCACGCTGTGCCCTGATCACCCCTCCCCTCATTCATCCGTACTCACTATTATCACACTTATCACTATCAGTACAGGGAGCCCGGAACACGCTGATCCCTGATTACCCCTCCCCTCATCTCTCATTCCTCCGTACTCACTATTATCACACTTATCACTATCAGTACAGGGTGCCCGAAACACGCTGATCCCTGATCACCCCTTCCCTCATCTCTCATTCCTCCGTACTCACTATTATCACACTTATCACTATCAGTACAGAGCGCCCGGAACATGCTGAGCCCTGATCACCCCTCCCCTTATCTCTCATTCCTCCGTACTCACTTTTATCACACTTATCACTATCAGTACAGGGCGCCCGGAACACGCTGAGCCCTGATCACCCCTCCCCTCATCTCTCTTTCCTCCGTACACACTATTATCACACTTATCACTATCAGTACAGGGTGCCCGGAACACGCTGAGCCCTGATCACCCCTTCCCTCATTCCTCCGTACTCACTATTATCATGCTTATCACTATCAGTACAGGGCGCCCGGAACACGCTGAGCCCTGATCACTCCTTCCCTCATCTCTCATTCCTCCGCACACATAATAATCACACTTATCACTATCAGTACAGGGTGCCCGGAACACGCTGAGCCCTGATCACCCCTCCCTTCATTCATCCGTACTCACTATTATCACACTTATCACTATCAGTACAGGGTGCCCGGAACACGCTGATCCCTGATCACCCCTCCCCTCATCTCTCATTCCTCCGTACTCACTATTATCACACTTATCACTATCAGTACAGGGCGCCCGAAACACGCTGATCCCTGATCACCCCTCCCCTCATCTCTCATTCCTCCGTACACACTATTATAACACTTATCACTATCAGTACAGGGCGCCCGGAACACGCTGAGCCCTGATCACCCCTTCCCTCATCTCTCATTCCTCCGTACTCACTATTATCACACTTATCACTATCAGTACAGGGCGCCCGGAACACACTGATTCCTGATCACCCCTTCCCTCATTCCTCCGTACTCACTATTATCACACTTATCACTATCAGTACAGGGCGCCCGGAACACGCTGAGCCCTGATCACACCTTTCCTCATCTCTCATTCCTCCGTACTCACTATTATCACACTTATCGCTATCAGTACAGAGCGCCCGGAACATGCTGAGCCCTGATCACCCCTCCCCTCAGCTCTCATTCCTCCGTACTCACTATTATCATGCTTATCACTATCGGTACAGGGCGCCCGGAACATGCTGAGCCCTGATCACCCCTCCCCTCAGCTCTCATTCCTCCGCACACACTATAATCACACTTATCACTATCAGTATAGGGTGCCGGGAACACGCTGAGCCCTGATCACCCCTCCCCTCATTCATCCGTACTCACTATTATCACACATCACTATCAGTACAGGGCGCCCGGAACACGCTGATCCCTGATCACCCCTCCCCTCATCTCTCATTCCTTCGTACTCACTATTATCACACTTATCACTATCGGTACAGGGCGCCCGAAACACGCTGATCCCTGATCACCCCTTCCCTTATCTCTCATTCCTCCGTACTCACTATTATCACACTTATCACTATCAGTACAGAGCGCCCGGAACATGCTGAGCCCTGATCACCCCTCCTCTCATCTCTCATTCCTCTGTACTCACTTTTATCACACTTATCGCTATCAGTACAGGGCGCCCGGAACACGCTGAGCCCTGATCACCCCTTTCCTCATCTCTCATTCCTCTGTACTCACTATTATCACACTTATCACTATCAGTACAGGGCGCCCGGAACACGCTGAGCCCTGATCACCCCTTTCCTCATCTCTCATTCCTCCATACTCACTATTATCACACTTATCACTATCAATACAGGGCGCCCGGAACACGCTGAGCCCTGATCACCCCTCCCCTCATCTGTCATTCCTCCGTACTCACTTTTATCACACTTATCACTATCAGTACAGGGCGCCCGGAACATGCTGAGCCCTGATCACCCCTCCCCTCATCTCTCATTCCTCCGTACTCACTTTTATCACACTTATCACTATCAGTACAGGGCGCCCGGAACACGCTGAGCCCTGATCACCCCTCCCCTCATCTCTCATTCCTCCGTACTCACTATTATCACACTTATCACTATCAGTACAGGGCGCCCGGAACATGCTGAGTCCTGATCACTCCTTCCCTCATCTCTCATTCCTCCGCACACACTATTATCACACTTATCACTATCAGTACAGGGCGCCCGGAACACGCTGAGCCCTGATCACCACTTTCCTCATCTCTCATTCCTCCGTACTCACTATTATCACACTTATCACTATCAGTACAGGGCGCCCGGAACACGCTGAGCCCTGATCACCCCTCCCCTCATCTCTCATTCCTCCGTACTCACTATTATCACACTTATCACTATCAGTACAGGGCGCCCGGAATACGCTGAGCCCTGATCACCCCTCCCCTCATCTCTCATTCCTCCGTATTCACTATTATCACACTTATCACTATTAGTACAGGGCGCCCGGAACACGCTGAGCCCTGATCACCCTTCCCCTCATCTCTCATTTATCCATACACACTATTATCACACTTATCACTATCAGTACAGGGTGCCCGGATCACGCTGAGCCCTGATCACTCCTTCCCTCATCTCTCATTCCTCCGTACTCACTATTATCACACTTATCACTATCAGTACAGGGCGCCCGGAACACGCTGAGCCCTGATAACTCCTTCCCTCATCTCTCATTCCTCCGTACTCACTATTATCACACTTATCACTATCAGTACAGGGGTCCCGGAACATGCTGATCCCTGATCACCCCTTCCCTCATCTCTCATTCCTCCATACTCACTATTATCACACTTATCACTATCACGTACAGGGCGCCCGGAACACGCTGAGCCCTGATCACCCCTTCCCTCATCTCTCATTCCTCCGTACTCACTATTATCACACGGTGCCCGGAATACGCTGATCCCTGATCACCCCTCCCCTCATCTCTCATTCCTCCGTACTCACTATTATCACACTTATCACTATCAGTACAGGGCGCCCAGAACACGCTGAGCCCTGATCACCCCTTTCCTCAGCTCTCATCCCTCCGTAATCACTATTATCACACTTATCACTATCAGTACAGGGCGCCCGGAACATGCTGAGCCCTGATCACCACTCCCCTCATCTCTCATTCCTCCGTACTCACTATTATCATGCTTATCACTATCAGTACAGGGTGCCCGGAACACGCTGAGCCCTGATCACTCCTTCCCTCATCTCTCATTCCTCCGCACACATAATAATCACACTTATCACTATCAGTACAGGGTGCCTGGAACACGCTGTGCCCTGATCACCCCTCCCCTCATTCATCCGTACTCATTATTATCACACTTATCACTATCAGTACAGGGCGCCCGGAACACGCTGAGCCCTGATCACCCCTCCCCTCATCTCTCATTCCTCCGTACACACTATTATAACACTTATCACTATCAGTACAGGGCGCCCGAAACACGCTGATCCCTGATCACCCCTTCCCTCATCTCTCATTCCTCCGTACTCACTATTATCACACTTATCACTATCAGTACAGAGCGCCCGGAACATGCTGAGCCCTGATCACCCCTCCCCTTATCTCTCATTCCTCCGTACTCACTTTTATCACACTTATCACTATCAGTACAGGGCGCCCGGAACACGCTGAGCCCTGATCACCCCTCCCCTCATCTCTCTTTCCTCCGTACACACTATTATCACACTTATCACTATCAGTACAGGGCGCCCGGAACATGCTGAGCCCTGATCACCCCTTCCCTCATCTCTCATTCCTCTGTACTCACTATTATCACACTTATCACTATCAGTACAGGGCGCACGGAACACGCTGATCCCTGATCACCCCTTCCCTCATCTCTCATTCCTCCGTACTCACTATTATCACACTTATCACTATCAGTACAGGGCGCCCGGAACACGCTGAGCCCTGATCACACCTTTCCTCATCTCTCATTCCTCCATACTCACTATTATCACACTTATCATTATTAGTACAGGGCGCCCGGAACACGCTGATCCCTGATCACTCCTCCCCTCATCTCTCATTCCTCCGTACTCACTATTATCACACTTATCACTATCAGTACAGGGCGCCCGGAACATGCTGAGCCATGATCACCCCTCCCCTCATCTCTCATTCCTCCGTACTCACTATTATCACATGTATCGCTATCAGTACAGAGCACCCGGAACATGCTGAGCCCTGATCACCCCTCCCCTCATCTCTCATTCCTCCGTACTCACTTTTATCACACTTATCACTATCAGTACAGGGCGCCCGGAACACGCTGAGCCCTGATCACCCCTCCCTCCATCTCTCATTCCTCCGTACACACTATTATCACACTTATCACTATCAGTACAGGGCGCCCGGAACACGCTGAGCCCTGATCACCCCTTCCCTCATCTCTCATTCCTCCGTACTCA
>NW_026968287.1:0-107510 GCF_028390025.1 Pseudophryne corroboree | reverse complement strand
TTTTTCTCCCAAACGAAGGACACTAGAATTAAAATTTTAAAGCCTCCTGTTAGGCCATCATCTACACGACATAGCCCTGAATTTTCCAATGCGCAGCTCTTTGCAAAAGAGAGATATTGGCAAGGAAAAGCTGTCTTGTACTTTTGCATTTTTCTCCCAAACGAAGGTCACTAGAAAGAAAATGTTAAAGCCTCCTGTTAGGCCATCACCTACACGACATAGCCCTGAATTTTCCAATGCGTAGCTCTTTGCAAAAGAGAGATATTGGCAAGGAAAAGCTGTCTTTGTACCTTTGCATTTTTCTCCCAAACGAAGGTAACTAGAAAGAAAATTTTAAAGCCTCCTGTTAGGCCATCATCTACACGACATAGCTCTGAATTTTCCAATGCGTAGCTCTTTACAAAAGAGAGATATTGGCAGGGAAAAGCTGTCTTGTACCATTGCATTTTTCTCCCAAACGAAGGACACTAGAAAGAAAATTTTAAATCCACCTGTTAGGCCATCATCTACACGACATAGCCCTGAATTTTCCAATGCGCAGCTCTTTGCAAAAGAGAGATATTGGCAAGGAAAAGCTGTCTTGTACCTTTGCATTTTTCTCCCAAACGAAGGTCACTAGAAAGAAAATTTTAAAGCCTCCTGTTAGGCCATCATCTACACGACATAGCCCTTAATTTTCCTAAGCGCAGCTCTTTGCAAAAGAGAGATATTGGGAAGGAAAAGCTGTCTTGTACCTTTGCATTTTTCTCCCAAACGAAGGTCACTAGAAAGAAAATTTTAAAGCCTCCTGTTAGGCCATCATCTACACGACATAGCCCTGAATTTTCCAATGCGTAGCTCTTTGCAAAAGAGAGATATTGGCAAGGAAAAGCTGTCTTGTACCTTTGCATTTTTCTCCCAAACGAAGGACACTAGAAAGAAAATTTTAAAGCCTCCTGTTAGGCCATCATCTACACGAAATAGCCCTGAATTTTCCAATGCGCAGCTCTTTGCAAAAGAGAGATATTGGCAAGGAAAAGCTGTCTTGTACCATTGCATTTTTCTCCCAAACGAAGGACACTAGAAAGAAAATTTTAAAGCCTCCTGTTGGGCCATCATCTACACGACATAGCCCTGAATTTTCCAATGCGCAGCTCTTTGCAAAAGAGAGATATTGGCAAGGAAAAGCTGTCTTGTACCTTTGCATTTTTCTCCCAAACGAAGGACACTAGAAAGAAAATTTTAAAGCCTCCTGTTAGGCCATCATCTACACGACATAGCCCTGAATTTTCCAATGCGCAGCTCTTTGCAAAAGAGAGATATTGGCAAGGAAAAGCTGTCTTGTACCATTGCATTTTTCTCCCAAACGAAGGTCACTAGAAAGAAAATTTTAAAGCCTCCTGTTAGGCCATCATCTACATGACATAGCCCTTAATTTTCCAATGCGTAGCTCTTTGCAAAATAGAGATATTGGCAAGGAAAAGCTGTCTTGTACCTTTGCATTTTTCTCCCAAACGAAGGACACTAGAATTAAAATTTTAAAGCCTCCTGTTAGGCCATCATCTACACGACATAGCCCTGAATTTTCCAATGCGCAGCTCTTTGCAAAAGAGAGATATTGGCAAGGAAAAGCTGTCTTGTACCTTTGCATTTTTCTCCCAAACGAAGGTCACTAGAAAGAAAATTTTAAAGCCTCCTGTTAGGCCATCATCTACACGACATAGCCCTGAATTTTCCAATGCGTAGCTCTTTGCAAAAGAGAGATATTGGCAAGGAAAAGCTGTCTTGTACCTTTGCATTTTTCTCCCAAACGAAGGACACTAGAAAGAAAATTTTAAAGCCTCCTGTTAGGCCATCATCTACACGAAATAGCCCTGAATTTTCCAATGCGCAGCTCTTTGCAAAAGAGAGATATTGGCAAGGAAAAGCTGTCTTGTACCATTGCATTTTTCTCCCAAACGAAGGACACTAGAAAGAAAATTTTAAAGCCTCCTGTTAGGCCATCATCTACACGACATAGCCCTGAATTTTCCAATGCGTAGCTCTTTGCAAAAGTGAGATATTGGCAAGGAAAAGCTGTCTTGTACCTTTGCATTTTTCTCCCAAACGAAGGACACTAGAAAGAAAATTTTAAAGCCTCCTGTTAGGCCATCATCTACACGAAATAGCCCTGAATTTTCCAATGCGCAGCTCTTTGCAAAAGAGAGATATTGGCAAGGAAAAGCTGTCTTGTACCATTGCATTTTTCTCCCAAATGAAGGACACTAGAAAGAAAATTTTAAAGCCTCCTGTTAGGCCATCATCTACACGACATAGCCCTGTATTTTCCAATGCGCAGCTCTTTGCAAAAGAGAGATATTGGCAAGGAAAAGCTGTCTTGTACCTTTGCATTTTTCTCCCAAACGAAGGACACTAGAAAGAAAATTTTAAAGCCTCCTGTTAGGCCATCATCTACACGACATAGCCCTGAATTTTCCAATGCGCAGCTCTTTGCAAAAGAGAGATATTGGCAAGGAAAAGCTGTCTTGTACCTTTGCATTTTTCTCCCAAACGAAGGACACTAGAATTAAAATTTTAAAGCCTCCTGTTAGGCCATCATCTACACGACATAGCCCTGAATTTTCCAATGCGTAGCTCTTTGCAAAAGAGAGATATTGGCAAGGAAAAGCTGTCTTGTACCATTGCATTTTTCTCCCAAACGAAGGTCACTAGAAAGAAAATTTTAAAGCCTCCTGTTAGGCCATCATCTACACGACATAGCCCTGAATTTTCCAATGCGCAGCTCTTTGCAAAAGAGAGATATTGGCAAGGAAAAGCTGTCTTGTACCTTTGCATTTTTCTCCCAAACGAAGGACACTAGAAAGAAAATTTTAAAGCCTCCTGTTAGGCCATCATCTACACGACATAGCCCTGAATTTTCCAATGCGCAGCTCTTTGCAAAAGAGAGATATTGGCAAGGAAAAGCTGTCTTGTACCTTTGCATTTTTCTCCCAAACGAAGGACACTAGAAAGAAAATTTTAAAGCCTCCTGTTAGGCCATCATCCACACGACATAGCCCTGAATTTTCCAATGCGCAGCTCTTTGCAAAAGAGAGATATTGGCAAGGAAAAGCTGTCTTGTACCATTGCATTTTTCTCCCAAACGAAGGACACTAGAAAGAAAATTTTAAAGCCTCCTGTTAGGCCATCATCCACACGACATAGCCCTGAATTTTCCAATGCGCAGCTCTTTGCAAAAGAGAGATATTGGCAAGGAAAAGCTGTCTTGTACCTTTGCATTTTTCTCCCAAACGAAGGACACTAGAAAGAAAATTTTAAAGCCTCCTGTTAGGCCATCATCTACACGACATAGCCCTGAATTTTCCAATGCGCAGCTCTTTGCAAAAGAGAGATATTGGCAAGGAAAAGCTGTCTTGTACCATTGCATTTTTCTCCCAAACGAAGGTCACTAGAAAGAAAATTTTAAAGCCTCCTGTTAGGCCATCATCTACACGACATAGCCCTTAATTTTCCAATGCGTAGCTCTTTGCAAAATAGAGATATTGGCAAGGAAAAGCTGTCTTGTACCTTTGCATTTTTCTCCCAAACGAAGGACACTAGAATTAAAATTTTAAAGCCTCCTGTTAGGCCATCATCTACACGACATAGCCCTGAATTTTCCAATGCGCAGCTCTTTGCAAAAGAGAGATATTGGCAAGGAAAAGCTGTCTTGTACCTTTGCATTTTTATCCCAAACGAAGGACACTAGAAAGAAAATTTTAAAGCCTCCTGTTAGGCCATCATCTACACGAAATAGCCCTGAATTTTCCAATGCGCAGCTCTTTGCAAAAGAGAGATATTGGCAAGGAAAAGCTGTCTTGTACCATTGCATTTTTCTCCCAAACGAAGGACACTAGAAAGAAAATTTTAAAGCCTCCTGTTAGGCCATCATCTACACGACATAGCCCTGAATTTTCCAATGCGCAGCTCTTTGCAATAGAGAGATATTGGCAGGGAAAAGCTGTCTTGCACCTTTGCATTTTTCTCCCAAACGAAGGTCACTAGAAAGAAAATTTTAAAGCCTCCTGTTAGGCCATCATCTACACGACATAGCCCTGAATTTTCCAATGCGTAGCTCTTTGCAAAAGAGAGATATTGGCAAGGAAAAGCTGTCTTGTACCTTTGCATTTTTCTCCCAAACGAAGGACACTAGAAAGAAAATTTTAAAGCCTCCTGTTAGGCCATCATCTACACGAAATAGCCCTGAATTTTCCAATGTGCAGCTCTTTGCAAAAGAGAGATATTTGCAAGGAAAAGCTGTCTTGTACCATTGCATTTTTCTCCCAAACGAAGGACACTAGAAAGAAAATTTTAAAGCCTCCTGTTAGGCCATCATCTACACGACATAGCCCTGAATTTTCCAATGCGCAGCTCTTTGCAAAAGAGAGATATTGGCAAGGAAAAGCTGTCTTGTACCTTTGCATTTTTCTCCCAAACGAAGGACACTAGAAAGAAAATTTTAAAGCCTCCTGTTAGGCCATCATCTACACGACATAGCCCTGAATTTTCCAATGCGCAGCTCTTTGCAAAAGAGAGATATTGGCAAGGAAAAGCTGTCTTGTACCTTTGCATTTTTCTCCCAAACGAAGGACACTAGAAAGAAAATTTTAAAGCCTCCTGTTAGGCCATCATCTACACGACATAGCCCTGAATTTTCCAATGCGCAGCTCTTTGCAAAAGAGAGATATTGGCAAGGAAAAGCTGTCTTGTACCATTGCATTTTTCTCCCAAACGAAGGTCACTAGAAAGAAAATTTTAAAGCCTCCTGTTAGGCCATCATCTACACGACATAGCCCTTAATTTTCCAATGCGTAGCTCTTTGCAAAATAGAGATATTGGCAAGGAAAAGCTGTCTTGTACCTTTGCATTTTTCTCCCAAACGAAGGACACTAGAATTAAAATTTTAAAGCCTCCTGTTAGGCCATCATCTACACGACATAGCCCTGAATTTTCCAATGCGCAGCTCTTTGCAAAAGAGAGATATTGGCAAGGAAAAGCTGCCTTGTACCTTTGCATTTTTATCCCAAACGAAGGACACTAGAAAGAAAATTTTAAAGCCTCCTGTTAGGCCATCATCTACACGAAATAGCCCTGAATTTTCCAATGCGCAGCTCTTTGCAAAAGAGAGATATTGGCAAGGAAAAGCTGTCTTGTACCATTGCATTTTTCTCCCAAACGAAGGACACTAGAAAGAAAATTTTAAAGCCTCCTGTTAGGCCATCATCTACACGACATAGCCCTGAATTTTCCAATGCGCAGCTCTTTGCAAAAGAGAGATATTGGCAGGGAAAAGCTGTCTTGCACCTTTGCATTTTTCTCCCAAACGAAGGTCACTAGAAAGAAAATTTTAAAGCCTCCTGTTAGGCCATCATCTACACGACATAGCCCTGAATTTTCCAATGCGTAGCTCTTTGCAAAAGAGAGATATTGGCAAGGAAAAGCTGTCTTGTACCTTTGCATTTTTCTCCCAAACGAAGGACACTAGAAAGAAAATTTTAAAGCCTCCTGTTAGGCCATCATCTACACGAAATAGCCCTGAATTTTCCAATGTGCAGCTCTTTGCAAAAGAGAGATATTTGCAAGGAAAAGCTGTCTTGTACCATTGCATTTTTCTCCCAAACGAAGGACACTAGAAAGAAAATTTTAAAGCCTCCTGTTAGGCCATCATCTACACGACATAGCCCTGCATTTTCCAATGCGCAGCTCTTTGCAAAAGAGAGATATTGGCAAGGAAAAGCTGTCTTGTACCTTTGCATTTTTCTCCCAAACGAAGGCCACTAGAAAGAAAATTTTAAAGCCTCCTGTTAGGCCATCATCTACACGACATAGCCCTGAATTTTCCAATGCGCAGCTCTTTGCAAAAGAGAGATATTGGCAAGGAAAAGCTGTCTTGTACCTTTGCATTTTTCTCCCAAACGAAGGACACTAGAATTAAAATTTTAAAGCCTCCTGTTAGGCCATCATCTACACGACATAGACCTGAATTTTCCAATGCGTAGCTCTTTGCAAAAGAGAGATATTGGCAAGGAAAAGCTGTCTTGTACCTTTGCATTTTTCTCCCAAACGAAGGACACTAGAAAGAAAATTTTAAAGCCTCCTGTTAGGCCATCATCTACACGACATAGCCCTGAATTTTCCAATGCGTAGCTCTTTGCAAAAGAGAGATATTGGCAAGGAAAAGCTGTCTTGTACCATTGCATTTTTCTCCCAAACGAAGGACACTAGAAAGAAAATTTCAAAGCCACCTGTTAGGCCATCATCTACACGACATAGCCCTGAATTTTCCAATGCGCAGCTCTTTGCAAAAGAGAGATATTGGCAAGGAAAAGCTGTCTTGTACCTTTGCATTTTTCTCCCAAACGAAGGACACTAGAATTAAAATTTTAAAGCCTCCTGTTAGGCCATCATCTACACGACATAGCCCTGAATTTTTCAATGCGTAGCTCTTTGCAAAAGAGAGATATTGGCAAGGAAAAGATGTCTTGTACCTTTGCATTTTTCTCCCAAACGAAGGACACTAGAATTAAAATTTTAAAGCCTCCTGTTAGGCCATCATCTACACGACATAGCCCTGAATTTTCCAATGCGTAGCTCTTTGCAAAAGAGAGATATTGGCAAGGAAAAGCTGTCTTGTACCTTTGCATTTTTCTCCCAAACGAAGGACACTAGAAAGAAAATTTTAAAGCCTCCTGTTAGGCCATCATCTACACGACATAGCCCTTAATTTTCCAATGCGTAGCTCTTTGCAAAATAGAGATATTGGCAAGGAAAAGCTGTCTTGTACCTTTGCATTTTTCTCCCAAACGAAGGTCACTAGAAAGAAAATTTTAAAGCCTCCTGTTAGGCCATCATCTACACGACATAGCCCTGAATTTTCCAATGCGTAGCTCTTTGCAAAAGAGAGATATTGGCAAGGAAAAGCTGTCTTGTACCTTTGCATTTTTCTCCCAAACGAAGGACACTCGAAAGAAAATTTTAAAGCCTCCTGTTAGGCCATCATCTACACGACATAGCCCTGAATTTTCCAATGCGCAGCTCTTTGCAAAAGAGAGATATTGGCAAGGAAAAGCTGTCTTGTACCATTGCATTTTTCTCCCAAACGAAGGTCACTAGAAAGAAAATTTTAAAGCCTCCTGTTAGGCCATCATCTACACGACATAGCCCTGAATTTTCCATTGCGTAGCTCTTTGCAAAAGAGAGATATTGGCAAGGAAAAGCTGTCTTGTACCTTTGCATTTTTCTCCCAAACGAAGGACACTAGAAAGAAAATTTAAAAGCCTCCTGTTAGGCCATCTACACGACATAGCCCTGAATTTTCCAATGCGTAGCTCTTTGCAAAAGAGAGATATTGGCAAGGAAAAGCTGTCTTGTACCTTTGCATTTTTCTCCCAAACGAAGGACACTAGAATTAAAATTTTAAAGCCTCCTGTCAGGCCATCATCTACACGACATAGCCCTGAATTTTCCAATGCGTAGCTCTTTGCAAAAGAGAGATATTGGCAAGGAAAAGCTGTCTTGTACCTTTGCATTTTTCTCCCAAACGAAGGACACTAGAATTAAAATTTTAAAGCCTCCTGTTAGGCCATCATCTACACGACATAGCCCTTAATTTTCCAATGCGTAGCTCTTTGCAAAATAGAGATATTGGCAAGGAAAAGCTGTCTTGTACCTTTGCATTTTTCTCCCAAACGAAGGTCACTAGAATTCAAATTTTAAAGCCTCCTGTTAGGCCATCATCTACACGACATAGCCCTGAATTTTCCAATGCGTAGCTCTTTGCAAAAGAGAGATATTGGCAAGGAAAAGCTGTCTTGTACCTTTGCATTTTTCTCCCAAACGAAGGACACTAGAAAGAAAATTTTAAAGCCTCCTGTTAGGCCATCATCTACACGACATAGCCCTGAATTTTCCAATGCGCAGCTCTTTGCAAAAGAGAGATATTGGCAAGGAAAAGCTGTCTTGTACCTTTGCATTTTTCTCCCAAACGAAGGTCACTAGAAAGAAAATTTTAAAGCCTCCTGTTAGGCCATCATCTACACGACATAGCCCTGAATTTTCCAATGCGTAGCTCTTTGCAAAAGAGAGATATTGGCAAGGAAAAGCTGTCTTGTACCTTTGCATTTTTCTCCCAAACGAAGGACACTAGAAAGAAAATTTTAAAGCCTCCTGTTAGGCCATCATCTACACGAAATAGCCCTGAATTTTCCAATGCGCAGCTCTTTGCAAAAGAGAGATATTGGCAAGGAAAAGCTGTCTTGTACCATTGCATTTTTCTCCCAAACGAAGGACACTAGAAAGAAAATTTTAAAGCCTCCTGTTAGGCCATCATCTACACGACATAGCCCTGAATTTTCCAATGCGTAGCTCTTTGCAAAAGTGAGATATTGGCAAGGAAAAGCTGTCTTGTACCTTTGCATTTTTCTCCCAAACGAAGGACACTAGAAAGAAAATTTTAAAGCCTCCTGTTAGGCCATCATCTACACGAAATAGCCCTGAATTTTCCAATGCGCAGCTCTTTGCAAAAGAGAGATATTGGCAAGGAAAAGCTGTCTTGTACCATTGCATTTTTCTCCCAAATGAAGGACACTAGAAAGAAAATTTTAAAGCCTCCTGTTAGGCCATCATCTACACGACATAGCCCTGTATTTTCCAATGCGCAGCTCTTTGCAAAAGAGAGATATTGGCAAGGAAAAGCTGTCTTGTACCTTTGCATTTTTCTCCCAAACGAAGGACACTAGAAAGAAAATTTTAAAGCCTCCTGTTAGGCCATCATCTACACGACATAGCCCTGAATTTTCCAATGCGCAGCTCTTTGCAAAAGAGAGATATTGGCAAGGAAAAGCTGTCTTGTACCTTTGCATTTTTCTCCCAAACGAAGGACACTAGAATTAAAATTTTAAAGCCTCCTGTTAGGCCATCATCTACACGACATAGCCCTGAATTTTCCAATGCGTAGCTCTTTGCAAAAGAGAGATATTGGCAAGGAAAAGCTGTCTTGTACCATTGCATTTTTCTCCCAAACGAAGGTCACTAGAAAGAAAATTTTAAAGCCTCCTGTTAGGCCATCATCTACACGACATAGCCCTGAATTTTCCAATGCGCAGCTCTTTGCAAAAGAGAGATATTGGCAAGGAAAAGCTGTCTTGTACCTTTGCATTTTTCTCCCAAACGAAGGACACTAGAAAGAAAATTTTAAAGCCTCCTGTTAGGCCATCATCTACACGACATAGCCCTGAATTTTCCAATGCGCAGCTCTTTGCAAAAGAGAGATATTGGCAAGGAAAAGCTGTCTTGTACCTTTGCATTTTTCTCCCAAACGAAGGACACTAGAAAGAAAATTTTAAAGCCTCCTGTTAGGCCATCATCCACACGACATAGCCCTGAATTTTCCAATGCGCAGCTCTTTGCAAAAGAGAGATATTGGCAAGGAAAAGCTGTCTTGTACCATTGCATTTTTCTCCCAAACGAAGGACACTAGAAAGAAAATTTTAAAGCCTCCTGTTAGGCCATCATCCACACGACATAGCCCTGAATTTTCCAATGCGCAGCTCTTTGCAAAAGAGAGATATTGGCAAGGAAAAGCTGTCTTGTACCTTTGCATTTTTCTCCCAAACGAAGGACACTAGAAAGAAAATTTTAAAGCCTCCTGTTAGGCCATCATCTACACGACATAGCCCTGAATTTTCCAATGCGCAGCTCTTTGCAAAAGAGAGATATTGGCAAGGAAAAGCTGTCTTGTACCATTGCATTTTTCTCCCAAACGAAGGTCACTAGAAAGAAAATTTTAAAGCCTCCTGTTAGGCCATCATCTACACGACATAGCCCTTAATTTTCCAATGCGTAGCTCTTTGCAAAATAGAGATATTGGCAAGGAAAAGCTGTCTTGTACCTTTGCATTTTTCTCCCAAACGAAGGACACTAGAATTAAAATTTTAAAGCCTCCTGTTAGGCCATCATCTACACGACATAGCCCTGAATTTTCCAATGCGCAGCTCTTTGCAAAAGAGAGATATTGGCAAGGAAAAGCTGTCTTGTACCTTTGCATTTTTATCCCAAACGAAGGACACTAGAAAGAAAATTTTAAAGCCTCCTGTTAGGCCATCATCTACACGAAATAGCCCTGAATTTTCCAATGCGCAGCTCTTTGCAAAAGAGAGATATTGGCAAGGAAAAGCTGTCTTGTACCATTGCATTTTTCTCCCAAACGAAGGACACTAGAAAGAAAATTTTAAAGCCTCCTGTTAGGCCATCATCTACACGACATAGCCCTGAATTTTCCAATGCGCAGCTCTTTGCAATAGAGAGATATTGGCAGGGAAAAGCTGTCTTGCACCTTTGCATTTTTCTCCCAAACGAAGGTCACTAGAAAGAAAATTTTAAAGCCTCCTGTTAGGCCATCATCTACACGACATAGCCCTGAATTTTCCAATGCGTAGCTCTTTGCAAAAGAGAGATATTGGCAAGGAAAAGCTGTCTTGTACCTTTGCATTTTTCTCCCAAACGAAGGACACTAGAAAGAAAATTTTAAAGCCTCCTGTTAGGCCATCATCTACACGAAATAGCCCTGAATTTTCCAATGTGCAGCTCTTTGCAAAAGAGAGATATTTGCAAGGAAAAGCTGTCTTGTACCATTGCATTTTTCTCCCAAACGAAGGACACTAGAAAGAAAATTTTAAAGCCTCCTGTTAGGCCATCATCTACACGACATAGCCCTGAATTTTCCAATGCGCAGCTCTTTGCAAAAGAGAGATATTGGCAAGGAAAAGCTGTCTTGTACCTTTGCATTTTTCTCCCAAACGAAGGACACTAGAAAGAAAATTTTAAAGCCTCCTGTTAGGCCATCATCTACACGACATAGCCCTGAATTTTCCAATGCGCAGCTCTTTGCAAAAGAGAGATATTGGCAAGGAAAAGCTGTCTTGTACCTTTGCATTTTTCTCCCAAACGAAGGACACTAGAAAGAAAATTTTAAAGCCTCCTGTTAGGCCATCATCTACACGACATAGCCCTGAATTTTCCAATGCGCAGCTCTTTGCAAAAGAGAGATATTGGCAAGGAAAAGCTGTCTTGTACCATTGCATTTTTCTCCCAAACGAAGGTCACTAGAAAGAAAATTTTAAAGCCTCCTGTTAGGCCATCATCTACACGACATAGCCCTTAATTTTCCAATGCGTAGCTCTTTGCAAAATAGAGATATTGGCAAGGAAAAGCTGTCTTGTACCTTTGCATTTTTCTCCCAAACGAAGGACACTAGAATTAAAATTTTAAAGCCTCCTGTTAGGCCATCATCTACACGACATAGCCCTGAATTTTCCAATGCGCAGCTCTTTGCAAAAGAGAGATATTGGCAAGGAAAAGCTGCCTTGTACCTTTGCATTTTTATCCCAAACGAAGGACACTAGAAAGAAAATTTTAAAGCCTCCTGTTAGGCCATCATCTACACGAAATAGCCCTGAATTTTCCAATGCGCAGCTCTTTGCAAAAGAGAGATATTGGCAAGGAAAAGCTGTCTTGTACCATTGCATTTTTCTCCCAAACGAAGGACACTAGAAAGAAAATTTTAAAGCCTCCTGTTAGGCCATCATCTACACGACATAGCCCTGAATTTTCCAATGCGCAGCTCTTTGCAAAAGAGAGATATTGGCAGGGAAAAGCTGTCTTGCACCTTTGCATTTTTCTCCCAAACGAAGGTCACTAGAAAGAAAATTTTAAAGCCTCCTGTTAGGCCATCATCTACACGACATAGCCCTGAATTTTCCAATGCGTAGCTCTTTGCAAAAGAGAGATATTGGCAAGGAAAAGCTGTCTTGTACCTTTGCATTTTTCTCCCAAACGAAGGACACTAGAAAGAAAATTTTAAAGCCTCCTGTTAGGCCATCATCTACACGAAATAGCCCTGAATTTTCCAATGTGCAGCTCTTTGCAAAAGAGAGATATTTGCAAGGAAAAGCTGTCTTGTACCATTGCATTTTTCTCCCAAACGAAGGACACTAGAAAGAAAATTTTAAAGCCTCCTGTTAGGCCATCATCTACACGACATAGCCCTGCATTTTCCAATGCGCAGCTCTTTGCAAAAGAGAGATATTGGCAAGGAAAAGCTGTCTTGTACCTTTGCATTTTTCTCCCAAACGAAGGCCACTAGAAAGAAAATTTTAAAGCCTCCTGTTAGGCCATCATCTACACGACATAGCCCTGAATTTTCCAATGCGCAGCTCTTTGCAAAAGAGAGATATTGGCAAGGAAAAGCTGTCTTGTACCTTTGCATTTTTCTCCCAAACGAAGGACACTAGAATTAAAATTTTAAAGCCTCCTGTTAGGCCATCATCTACACGACATAGACCTGAATTTTCCAATGCGTAGCTCTTTGCAAAAGAGAGATATTGGCAAGGAAAAGCTGTCTTGTACCTTTGCATTTTTCTCCCAAACGAAGGACACTAGAAAGAAAATTTTAAAGCCTCCTGTTAGGCCATCATCTACACGACATAGCCCTGAATTTTCCAATGCGTAGCTCTTTGCAAAAGAGAGATATTGGCAAGGAAAAGCTGTCTTGTACCATTGCATTTTTCTCCCAAACGAAGGACACTAGAAAGAAAATTTCAAAGCCACCTGTTAGGCCATCATCTACACGACATAGCCCTGAATTTTCCAATGCGCAGCTCTTTGCAAAAGAGAGATATTGGCAAGGAAAAGCTGTCTTGTACCTTTGCATTTTTCTCCCAAACGAAGGACACTAGAATTAAAATTTTAAAGCCTCCTGTTAGGCCATCATCTACACGACATAGCCCTGAATTTTTCAATGCGTAGCTCTTTGCAAAAGAGAGATATTGGCAAGGAAAAGATGTCTTGTACCTTTGCATTTTTCTCCCAAACGAAGGACACTAGAATTAAAATTTTAAAGCCTCCTGTTAGGCCATCATCTACACGACATAGCCCTGAATTTTCCAATGCGTAGCTCTTTGCAAAAGAGAGATATTGGCAAGGAAAAGCTGTCTTGTACCTTTGCATTTTTCTCCCAAACGAAGGACACTAGAAAGAAAATTTTAAAGCCTCCTGTTAGGCCATCATCTACACGACATAGCCCTTAATTTTCCAATGCGTAGCTCTTTGCAAAATAGAGATATTGGCAAGGAAAAGCTGTCTTGTACCTTTGCATTTTTCTCCCAAACGAAGGTCACTAGAAAGAAAATTTTAAAGCCTCCTGTTAGGCCATCATCTACACGACATAGCCCTGAATTTTCCAATGCGTAGCTCTTTGCAAAAGAGAGATATTGGCAAGGAAAAGCTGTCTTGTACCTTTGCATTTTTCTCCCAAACGAAGGACACTCGAAAGAAAATTTTAAAGCCTCCTGTTAGGCCATCATCTACACGACATAGCCCTGAATTTTCCAATGCGCAGCTCTTTGCAAAAGAGAGATATTGGCAAGGAAAAGCTGTCTTGTACCATTGCATTTTTCTCCCAAACGAAGGTCACTAGAAAGAAAATTTTAAAGCCTCCTGTTAGGCCATCATCTACACGACATAGCCCTGAATTTTCCATTGCGTAGCTCTTTGCAAAAGAGAGATATTGGCAAGGAAAAGCTGTCTTGTACCTTTGCATTTTTCTCCCAAACGAAGGACACTAGAAAGAAAATTTAAAAGCCTCCTGTTAGGCCATCTACACGACATAGCCCTGAATTTTCCAATGCGTAGCTCTTTGCAAAAGAGAGATATTGGCAAGGAAAAGCTGTCTTGTACCTTTGCATTTTTCTCCCAAACGAAGGACACTAGAATTAAAATTTTAAAGCCTCCTGTCAGGCCATCATCTACACGACATAGCCCTGAATTTTCCAATGCGTAGCTCTTTGCAAAAGAGAGATATTGGCAAGGAAAAGCTGTCTTGTACCTTTGCATTTTTCTCCCAAACGAAGGACACTAGAATTAAAATTTTAAAGCCTCCTGTTAGGCCATCATCTACACGACATAGCCCTGAATTTTCCAATGCGCAGCTCTTTGCAAAAGAGAGATATTGGCAAGGAAAAGCTGTCTTGTACCTTTGCATTTTTCTCCCAAACGAAGGTCACTAGAAAGAAAATTTTAAAGCCTCCTGTTAGGCCATCATCTACACGACATAGCCCTGAATTTTCCAATGCGTAGCTCTTTGCAAAAGAGAGATATTGGCAAGGAAAAGCTGTCTTGTACCATTGCATTTTACTCCTAAACGAAGGACACTAGAAAGAAAATTTTAAAGCCTCCTGTTAGGCCATCATCTACACGACATAGCCCTGAATTTTCCAATGCGCAGCTCTTTGCAAAAGAGAGATATTGGCAAGGAAAAGCTGTCTTGTACCTTTGCATTTTTCTCCCAAACGAAGGACACTAGAAAGAAAATTTTAAAGCCTCCTGTTAGGCCATCATCTACACGACATAGCCATTAATTTTCCAATGCGTAGCTCTTTGCAAAATAGAGATATTGGCAAGGAAAAGCTGTCTTGTACCTTTGCATTTTTCTCCCAAACGAAGGTCACTAGAAAGAAAATTTTATAGCCTCCTGTTAGGCCATCATCTACACGACATAGCCCTGAATTTTCCAATGCGTAGCTCTTTGCAAAAGAGAGATATTGGCAAGGAAAAGCTGTCTTGTACCTTTGCATTTTTCTCCCAAACGAAGGACACTAGAAAGAAAATTTTAAAGCCTCCTGTTAGGCCATCATCTACACGACATAGCCCTGAATTTTCCAATGCGCAGCTCTTTGCAAAAGAGAGATATTGGCAAGGAAAAGCTGTCTTGTACTTTTGCATTTTTCTCCCAAACAAGGGACACTAGAATTAAAATTTTAAAGCCTCCTGTTAGGCCATCATCTACACGACATAGCCCTGAATTTTCCAATGCGTAGCTCTTTGCAAAAGAGAGATATTGGCAAGGAAAAGCTGTCTTGTACCTTTGCATTTTTCTCCCAAACGAAGGACACTAGAATTAAAATTTTAAAGCCTCCTGTTAGGCCATCATCTACACGACATAGCCCTTAATTTTCCAATGCGTAGCTCTTTGCAAAATAGAGATATTGGCAAGGAAAAGCTGTCTTGTACCTTTGCATTTTTCTCCCAAACGAAGGTCACTAGAATTCAAATTTTAAAGCCTCCTGTTAGGCCATCATCTACACGACATAGCCCTGAATTTTCCAATGCGTAGCTCTTTGCAAAAGAGAGATATTGGCAAGGAAAAGCTGTCTTGTACCTTTGCATTTTTCTCCCAAACGAAGGACACTAGAATTAAAATTTTAAAGCCTCCTGTTAGGCCATCATCTACACGACATAGCCCTGAATTTTCCAATGCGCAGCTCTTTGCAAAAGAGAGATATTGGCAAGGAAAAGCTGTCTTGTACCTTTGCATTTTTCTCCCAAACGAAGGACACTAGAAAGAAAATTTTAAAGCCTCCTGTTAGGCCATCATCTACACGACATAGCCCTTAATTTTCCAATGCGTAGCTCTTTGCAAAATAGAGATATTGGCAAGGAAAAGCTGTCTTGTACCTTTGCATTTTTCTCCCAAACGAAGGTCACTAGAAAGAAAATTTTAAAGCCTCCTGTTAGGCCATCATCTACACGACATAGCCCTGAATTTTCCAATGCGTAGCTCTTTGCAAAAGAGAGATATTGGCAAGGAAAAGCTGTCTTGTACCTTTGCATTTTTCTCCCAAACGAAGGACACTAGAAAGAAAATTTTAAAGCCTCCTGTTAGGCCATCATCTACACGACATAGCCCTGAATTTTCCAATGCGCAGCTCTTTGCAAAAGAGAGATATTGGCAAGGAAAAGCTGTCTTGTACCTTTGCATTTTTCTCCCAAACGAAGGACACTAGAATTAAAATTTTAAAGCCTCCTGTCAGGCCATCATCTACACGACATAGCCCTGAATTTTCCAATGCGTAGCTCTTTGCAAAAGAGAGATATTGGCAAGGAAAAGCTGTCTTGTACCTTTGCATTTTTCTCCCAAACGAAGGACACTAGAATTAAAATTTTAAAGCCTCCTGTTAGGCCATCATCTACACGACATAGCCCTGAATTTTCCAATGCGCAGCTCTTTGCAAAAGAGAGATATTGGCAAGGAAAAGCTGTCTTGTACCTTTGCATTTTTCTCCCAAACGAAGGTCACTAGAAAGAAAATTTTAAAGCCTCCTGTTAGGCCATCATCTACACGACATAGCCCTGAATTTTCCAATGCGTAGCTCTTTGCAAAAGAGAGATATTGGCAAGGAAAAGCTGTCTTGTACCATTGCATTTTACTCCTAAACGAAGGACACTAGAAAGAAAATTTTAAAGCCTCCTGTTAGGCCATCATCTACACGACATAGCCCTGAATTTTCCAATGCGCAGCTCTTTGCAAAAGAGAGATATTGGCAAGGAAAAGCTGTCTTGTACCTTTGCATTTTTCTCCCAAACGGAGGTCACTAGAAAGAAAATTTTAAAGCCTCCTGTTAGGCCATCATCTACACGACATAGCCCTGAATTTTCCAATGCGTAGCTCTTTGCAAAACAGAGATATTGGCAAGGAAAAGCTGTCTAAACGAAGGACACTAGAAAGAAAATTTTAAAGCCTCCTGTTAGGCCATCATCTACACGACATAGCCCTTAATTTTCCAATGCGTAGCTCTTTGCAAAATAGAGATATTGGCAAGGAAAAGCTGTCTTGTACCTTTGCATTTTTCTCCCAAACGAAGGTCACTAGAAAGAAAATTTTAAAGCCTCCTGTTAGGCCATCATCTACACGACATAGCCCTGAATTTTCCAATGCGTAGCTCTTTGCAAAAGAGATATTGGCAAGGAAAAGCTGTCTTGTACCTTTGCATTTTTCTCCCAAACGAAGGACACTAGAAAGAAAATTTTAAAGCCTCCTGTTAGGCCATCATCTACACGACATAGCCCTTAATTTTCCAATGCGTAGCTCTTTGCAAAATAGAGATATTGGCAAGGAAAAGCTGTCTTGTACCTTTGCATTTTTCTCCCAAACGAAGGTCACTAGAAAGAAAATTTTAAAGCCTCCTGTTAGGCCATCATCTACACGACATAGCCCTGAATTTTCCAATGCGTAGCTCTTTGCAAAAGAGAGATATTGGCAAGGAAAAGCTGTCTTGTACCTTTGCATTTTTCTCCCAAATGAAGGACACTAGAAAGAAAATTTTAAAGCCACCTGTTAGGCCATCATCTACACGACATAGCCCTGAATTTTCCAATGCGCAGCTCTTTGCAAAAGAGAGATATTGGCAAGGAAAAGCTGTCTTGTACCTTTGCATTTTTCTCCCAAACGAAGGACACTAGAAAGAAAATTTTAAAGCCTCCTGTTAGGCCATCATCTACACGACATAGCCCTGAATTTTCCAATGCGCAGCTCTTTGCAAAAGAGAGATATTGGCAAGGAAAAGCTGTCTTGTACCATTGCATTTTTCTACCAAACGAAGGTCACTAGAAAGAAAATTTTAAAGCCTCCTGTTAGGCCATCATCTACACGACATAGCCCTTAATTTTCCAATGCGTAGCTCTTTGCAAAATAGAGATATTGGCAAGGAAAAGCTGTCTTGTACCTTTGCATTTTTCTCCCAAACGAAGGTCACTAGAATTCAAATTTTAAAGCCTCCTGTTAGGCCATCATCTACACGACATAGCCCTGAATTTTCCAATGCGTAGCTCTTTGCAAAAGAGAGATATTGGCAAGGAAAAGCTGTCTTGTACCTTTGCATTTTTCTCCCAAACGAAGGACACTAGAATTAAAATTTTAAAGCCTCCTGTTAGGCCATCATCTACACGACATAGCCCTGAATTTTCCAATGCGCAGCTCTTTGCAAAAGAGAGATATTGGCAAGGAAAAGCTGTCTTGTACCTTTGCATTTTTCTCCCAAACGAAGGTCACTAGAAAGAAAATTTTAAAGCCTCCTGTTAGGCCATCATCTACACGACATAGCCCTGAATTTTCCAATGCGTAGCTCTTTGCAAAAGAGAGATATTGGCAAGGAAAAGCTGTCTTGTACCATTGCATTTTTCTCCCAAACGAAGGACACTAGAAAGAAAATTTTAAAGCCACCTGTTAGGCCATCATCTACACGACATAGCCCTGAATTTTCCAATGCGCAGCTCTTTGCAAAAGAGAGATATTGGCAAGGAAAAGCTGTCTTGTACCTTTGCATTTTTCTCCCACACGAAGGTCACTAGAAAGAAAATTTTAAAGCCTCCTGTTAGGCCATCATCTACACGACATAGCCCTGAATTTTCCAATGTGTAGCTCTTTGCAAAAGAGATATTGGCAAGGAAAAGCTGTCTTGTACCTTTGCATTTTTCTCCCAAACGAAGGACACTAGAATTAAAATTTTAAAGCCTCCTGTTAGGCCATCATCTACACGACATAGCCCTGAATTTTCCAATGCGCAGCTCTTTGCAAAAGAGAGATATTGGCAAGGAAAAGCTGTCTTGTACCTTTGCATTTTTCTCCCAAACGAAGGTCACTAGATAGAAAATTTTAAAGCCTCCTGTTAGGCCATCATCTACACGACATAGCCCTGAATTTTCCAATGCGTAGCTCTTTGCAAAAGAGAGATATTGGCAAGGAAAAGCTGTCTTGTACCTTTGCATTTTTCTCCCAAACGAAGGACACTAGGAAGAAAATTTTAAAGCCTCCTGTTAGGCCATCATCTACACGACATAGCCCTGAATTTTCCAATGCGCAGCTCTTTGCAAAAGAGAGATATTGGCAAGGAAAAGCTGTCTTGTACTTTTGCATTTTTCTCCCAAACAAGGGACACTAGAATTAAAATTTTAAAGCCTCCTGTTAGGCCATCATCTACACGACATAGCCCTGAATTTTCCAATGCGTAGCTCTTTGCAAAAGAGAGATATTGGCAAGGAAAAGCTGTCTTGTACCTTTGCATTTTTCTCCCAAACGAAGGACACTAGAATTAAAATTTTAAAGCCTCCTGTTAGGCCATCATCTACACGACATAGCCCTGAATTTTCCAATGCGCAGCTCTTTGCAAAAGAGAGATATTGGCAAGGAAAAGCTGTCTTGTACCTTTGCATTTTTCTCCCAAACGAAGGTCACTAGAAAGAAAATTTTAAAGCCTCCTGTTAGGCCATCATCTACACGACATAGCCCTGAATTTTCCAATGCGTAGCTCTTTGCAAAAGAGAGATATTGGCAAGGAAAAGCTGTCTTGTACCATTGCATTTTTCTCCCAAACGAAGGACACTAGAAAGAAAATTTTAAAGCCACCTGTTAGGCCATCATCTACACGACATAGCCCTGAATTTTCCAATGCGCAGCTCTTTGCAAAAGAGAGATATTGGCAAGGAAAAGCTGTCTTGTACCTTTGCATTTTTCTCCCACACGAAGGTCACTAGAAAGAAAATTTTAAAGCCTCCTGTTAGGCCATCATCTACACGACATAGCCCTGAATTTTCCAATGTGTAGCTCTTTGCAAAAGAGATATTGGCAAGGAAAAGCTGTCTTGTACCTTTGCATTTTTCTCCCAAACGAAGGACACTAGAATTAAAATTTTAAAGCCTCCTGTTAGGCCATCATCTACACGACATAGCCCTGAATTTTCCAATGCGCAGCTCTTTGCAAAAGAGAGATATTGGCAAGGAAAAGCTGTCTTGTACCTTTGCATTTTTCTCCCAAACGAAGGTCACTAGATAGAAAATTTTAAAGCCTCCTGTTAGGCCATCATCTACACGACATAGCCCTGAATTTTCCAATGCGTAGCTCTTTGCAAAAGAGAGATATTGGCAAGGAAAAGCTGTCTTGTACCTTTGCATTTTTCTCCCAAACGAAGGACACTAGGAAGAAAATTTTAAAGCCTCCTGTTAGGCCATCATCTACACGACATAGCCCTGAATTTTCCAATGCGCAGCTCTTTGCAAAAGAGAGATATTGGCAAGGAAAAGCTGTCTTGTACTTTTGCATTTTTCTCCCAAACAAGGGACACTAGAATTAAAATTTTAAAGCCTCCTGTTAGGCCATCATCTACACGACATAGCCCTGAATTTTCCAATGCGTAGCTCTTTACAAAAGAGAGATATTGGCAAGGAAAAGCTGTCTTGTACCTTTGCATTTTTCTCCCAAACGAAGGACACTAGAATTAAAATTTTAAAGCCTCCTGTTAGGCCATCATCTACACGACATAGCCCTGAATTTTCCAATGCGCAGCTCTTTGCAAAAGAGAGATATTGGCAAGGAAAAGCTGTCTTGTACCTTTGCATTTTTCTCCCAAACGAAGGTCACTAGAAAGAAAATTTTAAAGCCTCCTGTTAGGCCATCATCTACACGACATAGCCCTGAATTTTCCAATGCGTAGCTCTTTGCAAAAGAGAGATATTGGCAAGGAAAAGCTGTCTTGTACCATTGCATTTTTCTCCCAAACGAAGGACACTAGAAAGAAAATTTTAAAGCCACCTGTTAGGCCATCATCTACACGACATAGCCCTGAATTTTCCAATGCGCAGCTCTTTGCAAAAGAGAGATATTGGCAAGGAAAAGCTGTCTTGTACCATTGCATTTTTCTCCCAAACGAAGGTCACTAGAAAGAAAATTTTAAAGCCTCCTGTTAGGCCATCATCTACACGACATAGCCCTTAATTTTCCAATGCGTAGCTCTTTGCAAAATAGAGATATTGGCAAGGAAAAGCTGTCTTGTACCTTTGCATTTTTCTCCCAAACGAAGGTCACTAGAAAGAAAATTTTAAAGCATCCTGTTAGGCCATCATCTACACGACATAGCCCTGAATTTTCCAATGCGTAGCTCTTTGCAAAAGAGATATTGGCAAGGAAAAGCTGTCTTGTACCTTTGCATTTTTCTCCCAAACGAAGGACACTAGAAAGAAAATTTTAAAGCCTCCTGTTAGGCCATCATCTACACGACATAGCCCTTAATTTTCCAATGCGTAGCTCTTTGCAAAATAGAGATATTGGCAAGGAAAAGCTGTCTTGTACCTTTGCATTTTTCTCCCAAACGAAGGTCACTAGAAAGAAAATTTTAAAGCCTCCTGTTAGGCCATCATCTACACGACATAGCCCTGAATTTTCCAATGCGTAGCTCTTTGCAAAAGAGAGATATTGGCAAGGAAAAGCTGTCTTGTACCTTTGCATTTTTCTCCCAAACGAAGGACACTAGAAAGAAAATTTTAAAGCCTCCTGTTAGGCCATCATCTACACGACATAGCCCTGAATTTTCCAATGCGCAGCTCTTTGCAAAAGAGAGATATTGGCAAGGAAAAGCTGTCTTGTACCTTTGCATTTTTCTCCCAAACGAAGGACACTAGAATTCAAATTTTAAAGCCTCCTGTTAGGCCATCATCTACACGACATAGCCCTGAATTTTCCAATGCGTAGCTCTTTGCAAAAGAGAGATATTGGCAAGGAAAAGCTGTCTTGTACCTTTGCATTTTTCTCCCAAACGAAGGTCACTAGAAAGAAAATTTTAAAGCCTCCTGTTAGGCCATCATCTACACGACATAGCCCTGAATTTTCCAATGCGCAGCTCTTTGCAAAAGAGAGATATTGGCAAGGAAAAGCTGTCTTGTACCATTGCATTTTTCTCCCAAACGAAGGTCACTAGAAAGAAAATTTTAAAGCCTCCTGTTAGGCCATCATCTACACGACATAGCCCTTAATTTTCCAATGCGTAGCTCTTTGCAAAATAGAGATATTGGCAAGGAAAAGCTGTCTTGTACCTTTGCATTTTTCTCCCAAACGAAGGTCACTAGAAAGAAAATTTTAAAGCCTCCTGTTAGGCCATCATCTACACGACATAGCCCTGAATTTTCCAATGCGTAGCTCTTTGCAAAAGAGATATTGGCAAGGAAAAGCTGTCTTGTACCTTTGCATTTTTCTCCCAAACGAAGGACACTAGAATTAAAATTTTAAAGCCTCCTGTTAGGCCATCATCTACACGACATAGCCCTGAATTTTCCAATGCGCAGCTCTTTGCAAAAGAGAGATATTGGCAAGGAAAAGCTGTCTTGTACCTTTGCATTTTTCTCCCAAACGAAGGTCACTAGATAGAAAATTTTAAAGCCTCCTGTTAGGCCATCATCTACACGACATAGCCCTGAATTTTCCAATGCGTAGCTCTTTGCAAAAGAGAGATATTGGCAAGGAAAAGCTGTCTTGTACCTTTGCATTTTTCTCCCAAACGAAGGACACTAGGAAGAAAATTTTAAAGCCTCCTGTTAGGCCATCATCTACACGAAATAGCCCTGAATTTTCCAATGCGCTGCTCTTTGCAAAAGAGAGATATTGGCAAGGAAAAGCTGTCTTGTACCATTGCATTTTTCTCCCAAACGAAGGACACTAGAAAGAAAATTTTAAAGCCTCCTGTTAGGCCATCATCTACACGACATAGCCCTGAATTTTCCAATACGCAGCTCTTTGCAAAAGAGAGATATTGGCAGGGAAAAGCTGTCTTGTACCTTTGCATTTTTCTCCCAAACGAAGGTCACTAGAAAGAAAATTTTAAAGCCTCCTGTTAGGCCATCATCTACACGACATAGCCCTGAATTTTCCAATGCGTAGCTCTTTGCAAAAGAGAGATATTGGCAAGGAAAAGCTGTCTTGTACCTTTGCATTTTTCTCCCAAACGAAGGACACTAGAAAGAAAATTTTAAAGCCTCCTGTTAGGCCATCATCTACACGAAATAGCCCTGAATTTTCCAATGCGCAGCTCTTTGCAAAAGAGAGATATTGGCAAGGAAAAGTTGTCTTGTACCATTGCATTTTTCTCCCAAACGAAGGACACTAGAAAGAAAATTTTAAAGCCTCCTGTTAGGCCATCATCTACACGACATAGCCCTGAATTTTCCAATGCGCAGCTCTTTGCAAAAGAGAGATATTGGCAAGGAAAAGCTGTCTTGTACCATTGCATTTTTCTCCCAAACGAAGGACACTAGAAAGAAAATTTTAAAGCCTCCTGTTAGGCCATCATCTACACGAAAAAGCCCTGAATTTTCCAATGCGCAGCTCTTTGCAAAAGAGAGATATTGGCAAGGAAAAGCTGTCTTGTACCATTGCATTTTTCTCCCAAACGAAGGACACTAGAAAGAAAATTTTAAAGCCTCCTGTTAGGCCATCATCCACACGACATAGCCCTGAATTTTCCAATGCGCAGCTCTTTGCAAAAGAGAGATATTGGCAAGGAAAAGCTGTCTTGTACCATTGCATTTTTCTCCCAAACGAAGGACACTAGAAAGAAAATTTTAAAGCCTCCTGTTAGGCCATCATCCACACGACATAGCCCTGAATTTTCCAATGCGCAGCTCTTTGCAAAAGAGAGATATTGGCAAGGAAAAGCTGTCTTGTACCTTTGCATTTTTCTCCCAAACGAAGGACACTAGAAAGAAAATTTTAAAGCCTCCTGTTAGGCCATCATCTACACGACATAGCCCTGAATTTTCCAATGCGCAGCTCTTTGCAAAAGAGAGATATTGGCAAGGAAAAGCTGTCTTGTACCATTGCATTTTTCTCCCAAACGAAGGTCACTAGAAAGAAAATTTTAAAGCCTCCTGTTAGGCCATCATCTACACGACATAGCCCTTAATTTTCCAATACGTAGCTCTTTGCAAAATAGAGATATTGGCAAGGAAAAGCTGTCTTGTACCTTTGCATTTTTCTCCCAAACGAAGGACACTAGAATTAAAATTTTAAAGCCTCCTGTTAGGCCATCATCTACACGACATAGCCCTGAATTTTCCAATGCGCAGCTCTTTGCAAAAGAGAGATATTGGCAAGGAAAAGCTGTCTTGTACCTTTGCATTTTTCTCCCAAACGAAGGTTACTAGAAAGAAAATGTTAAAGCCTCCTGTTAGGCCATCATCTACACGACATAGCCCTGAATTTTCCAATGCGTAGCTCTTTGCAAAAGAGAGATATTGGCAAGGAAAAGCTGTCTTGTACCTTTGCATTTTTCTCCCAAACGAAGGACACTAGAAAGAAAATTTTAAAGCCTCCTGTTAGGCCATCATCTACACGAAATAGCCCTGAATTTTCCAATGCGCAGCTCTTTGCAAAAGAGAGATATTGGCAAGGAAAAGCTGTCTTGTACCATTGCATTTTTCTCCCAAACGAAGGACACTAGAAAGAAAATTTTAAAGCCTCCTGTTAGGCCATCATCTACACGACATAGCCCTGAATTTTCCAATGCGCAGCTCTTTGCAAAAGAGAGATATTGGCAAGGAAAAGCTGTCTTGTACCTTTGCATTTTTCTCCCAAACGAAGGACACTAGAAAGAAAATTTTAAAGCCTCCTGTTAGGCCATCATCTACACGACATAGCCCTGAATTTTCCAATGCGCTGCTCTTTGCAAAAGAGAGATATTGGCAAGGAAAAGCTGTCTTGTACCTTTGCATTTTTCTCCCAAACGAAGGACACTAGAATTAAAATTTTAAAGCCTCCTGTTAGGCCATCATCTACACGACATAGCCCTGAATTTTCCAATGCGTAGCTCTTTGCAAAAGAGAGATATTGGCAAGGAAAAGCTGTCTTGTACCTTTGCATTTTTCTCCCAAACGAAGGACACTAGAAAGAAAATTTTAAAGCCTCCTGTTAGGCCATCATCTACACGAAATAGCCCTGAATTTTCCAATGCGCAGCTCTTTGCAAAAGAGAGATATTGGCAAGGAAAAGCTGTCTTGTACCATTGCATTTTTCTCCCAAACGAAGGACACTAGAAAGAAAATTTTAAAGCCTCCTGTTAGGCCATCATCCACACGACATAGCCCTGAATTTTCCAATGCGCAGCTCTTTGCAAAAGAGAGATATTGGCAAGGAAAAGCTGTCTTGTACCTTTGCATTTTTCTCCCAAACGAAGGTCACTAGAAAGAAAATTTTAAAGCCTCCTGTTAGGCCATCATCTACACGACATAGCCCTGAATTTTCCAATGCGTAGCTCTTTGCAAAAGAGAGATATTGGCAAGGAAAAGCTGTCTTGTACCTTTGCATTTTTCTCCCAAACGAAGGTCACTAGAAAGAAAATTTTAAAGCCTCCTGTTAGGCCATCATCTACACGACATAGCCCTGAATTTTCCAATGCGTAGCTCTTTGCAAAAGAGAGATATTGGCAAGGAAAAGCTGTCTTGTACCTTTGCATTTTTCTCCCAAACGAAGGTCACTAGAAAGAAAATTTTAAAGCCTCCTGTTAGGCCATCATCTACACGACATAGCCCTGAATTTTCCAATGCGTAGCTCTTTGCAAAAGAGAGATATTGGCAAGGAAAAGCTGTCTTGTACCTTTGCATTTTTCTCCCAAACGAAGGTCACTAGAAAGAAAATTTTAAAGCCTCCTGTTAGGCCATCATCTACACGACATAGCCCTGAATTTTCCAATGCGTAGCTCTTTGCAAAAGAGAGATATTGGCAAGGAAAAGCTGTCTTGTACCATTGCATTTTTCTCCCAAACGAAGGACACTAGAAAGAAAATTTTAAAGCCACCTGTTAGGCCATCATCTACACGACATAGCCCTGAATTTTCCAATGCGCAGCTCTTTACAAAAGAGAGATATTGGCAAGGAAAAGCTGTCTTGTACCTTTGCATTTTTCACCCAAACGAAGGACACTAGAAAGAAAATTTTAAAGCCTCCTGTTAGGCCATCATCTACACGACATAGCCCTGAATTTTCCAATGCGCAGCTCTTTGCAAAAGAGAGATATTGGCAAGGAAAAGCTGTCTTGTACCATTGCATTTTTCTCCCAAACGAAGGTCACTAGAAAGAAAATTTTAAAGCCTCCTGTTAGGCCATCATCTACACGACATAGCCCTTAATTTTCCAATGCGTAGCTCTTTGCAAAATAGAGATATTGGCAAGGAAAAGCTGTCTTGTACCTTTGCATTTTTCTCCCAAACGAAGGTCACTAGAAAGAAAATTTTAAAGCCTCCTGTTAGGCCATCATCTACACGACATAGCCCTGAATTTTCCAATGTGTAGCTCTTTGCAAAAGAGATATTTGCAAGGAAAAGCTGTCTTGTACCTTTGCATTTTTCTCCCAAACGAAGGACACTAGAATTAAAATTTTAAAGCCTCCTGTTAGGCCATCATCTACACGACATAGCCCTGAATTTTCCAATGCGCAGCTCTTTGCAAAAGAGAGATATTGGCAAGGAAAAGCTGTCTTGTACCTTTGCATTTTTCTCCCAAACGAAGGTCACTAGATAGAAAATTTTAAAGCCTCCTGTTAGGCCATCATCTACACGACATAGCCCTGAATTTTCCAATGCGTAGCTCTTTGCAAAAGAGAGATATTGGCAAGGAAAAGCTGTCTTGTACCTTTGCATTTTTCTCCCAAACGAAGGACACTAGGAAGAAAATTTTAAAGCCTCCTGTTAGGCCATCATCTACACGACATAGCCCTGAATTTTCCAATGCGCAGCTCTTTGCAAAAGAGAGATATTGGCAAGGAAAAGCTGTCTTGTACTTTTGCATTTTTCTCCCAAACAAGGGACACTAGAATTAAAATTTTAAAGCCTCCTGTTAGGCCATCATCTACACGACATAGCCCTGAATTTTCCAATGCGCAGCTCTTTGCAAAAGAGAGATATTGGCAAGGAAAAGCTGTCTTGTACCTTTGCATTTTTCTCCCAAACGAAGGTCACTAGAAAGAAAATTTTAAAGCCTCCTGTTAGGCCATCATCTACACGACATAGCCCTGAATTTTCCAATGCGTAGCTCTTTGCAAAAGAGAGATATTGGCAAGGAAAAGCTGTCTTGTACCATTGCATTTTTCTCCCAAACGAAGGACACTAGAAAGAAAATTTTAAAGCCACCTGTTAGGCCATCATCTACACGACATAGCCCTGAATTTTCCAATGCGCAGCTCTTTGCAAAAGAGAGATATTGGCAAGGAAAAGCTGTCTTGTACCTTTGCATTTTTCTCCCAAACGAAGGTCACTAGAAAGAAAATTTTAAAGCCTCCTGTTAGGCCATCATCTACACGACATAGCCCTGAATTTTCCAATGTGTAGCTCTTTGCAAAAGAGATATTGGCAAGGAAAAGCTGTCTTGTACCTTTGCATTTTTCTCCCAAACGAAGGACACTAGAATTAAAATTTTAAAGCCTCCTGTTAGGCCATCATCTACACGACATAGCCCTGAATTTTCCAATGCGCAGCTCTTTGCAAAAGAGAGATATTGGCAAGGAAAAGCTGTCTTGTACCTTTGCATTTTTCTCCCAAACGAAGGTCACTAGATAGAAAATTTTAAAGCCTCCTGTTAGGCCATCATCTACACGACATAGCCCTGAATTTTCCAATGCGTAGCTCTTTGCAAAAGAGAGATATTGGCAAGGAAAAGCTGTCTTGTACCTTTGCATTTTTCTCCCAAACGAAGGACACTAGGAAGAAAATTTTAAAGCCTCCTGTTAGGCCATCATCTACACGACATAGCCCTGAATTTTCCAATGCGCAGCTCTTTGCAAAAGAGAGATATTGGCAAGGAAAAGCTGTCTTGTACTTTTGCATTTTTCTCCCAAACAAGGGACACTAGAATTAAAATTTTAAAGCCTCCTGTTAGGCCATCATCTACACGACATAGCCCTGAATTTTCCAATGCGTAGCTCTTTGCAAAAGAGAGATATTGGCAAGGAAAAGCTGTCTTGTACCTTTGCATTTTTCTCCCAAACGAAGGACACTAGAATTAAAATTTTAAAGCCTCCTGTTAGGCCATCATCTACACGACATAGCCCTGAATTTTCCAATGCGCAGCTCTTTGCAAAAGAGAGATATTGGCAAGGAAAAGCTGTCTTGTACCTTTGCATTTTTCTCCCAAACGAAGGTCACTAGAAAGAAAATTTTAAAGCCTCCTGTTAGGCCATCATCTACACGACATAGCCCTGAATTTTCCAATGCGTAGCTCTTTGCAAAAGAGAGATATTGGCAAGGAAAAGCTGTCTTGTACCATTGCATTTTTCTCCCAAACGAAGGACACTAGAAAGAAAATTTTAAAGCCACCTGTTAGGCCATCATCTACACGACATAGCCCTGAATTTTCCAATGCGCAGCTCTTTGCAAAAGAGAGATATTGGCAAGGAAAAGCTGTCTTGTACCTTTGCATTTTTCTCCCAAACGAAGGACACTCGAAAGAAAATTTTAAAGCCTCCTGTTAGGCCATCATCTACACGACATAGCCCTGAATTTTCCAATGCGCAGCTCTTTGCAAAAGAGAGATATTGGCAAGGAAAAGCTGTCTTGTACCATTGCATTTTTCTCCCAAACGAAGGTCACTAGAAAGAAAATTTTAAAGCCTCCTGTTAGGCCATCATCTACACGACATAGCCCTTAATTTTCCAATGCGTAGCTCTTTGCAAAATAGAGATATTGGCAAGGAAAAGCTGTCTTGTACCTTTGCATTTTTCTCCCAAACGAAGGTCACTAGAAAGAAAATTTTAAAGCCTCCTGTTAGGCCATCATCTACACGACATAGCCCTGAATTTTCCAATGCGTAGCTCTTTGCAAAAGAGATATTGGCAAGGAAAAGCTGTCTTGTACCTTTGCATTTTTCTCCCAAACGAAGGTCACTAGAAAGAAAATTTTAAAGCCTCCTGTTAGGCCATCATCTACACGACATAGCCCTGAATTTTCCAATGCGTAGCTCTTTGCAAAAGAGAGATATTGGCAAGGAAAAGCTGTCTTGTACCTTTGCATTTTTCTCCCAAACGAAGGACACTAGAAAGAAAATTTTAAAGCCTCCTGTTAGGCCATCATCTACACGACATAGCCCTGAATTTTCCAATGCGCAGCTCTTTGCAAAAGAGAGATATTGGCAAGGAAAAGCTGTCTTGTACCTTTGCATTTTTCTCCCAAACGAAGGACACTAGAATTCAAATTTTAAAGCCTCCTGTTAGGCCATCATCTACACGACATAGCCCTGAATTTTCCAATGCGTAGCTCTTTGCAAAAGAGAGATATTGGCAAGGAAAAGCTGTCTTGTACCTTTGCATTTTTCTCCCAAACGAAGGTCACTAGAAAGAAAATTTTAAAGCCTCCTGTTAGGCCATCATCTACACGACATAGCCCTGAATTTTCCAATGCGCAGCTCTTTGCAAAAGAGAGATATTGGCAAGGAAAAGCTGTCTTGTACCATTGCATTTTTCTCCCAAACGAAGGTCACTAGAAAGAAAATTTTAAAGCCTCCTGTTAGGCCATCATCTACACGACATAGCCCTTAATTTTCCAATGCGTAGCTCTTTGCAAAATAGAGATATTGGCAAGGAAAAGCTGTCTTGTACCTTTGCATTTTTCTCCCAAACGAAGGTCACTAGAAAGAAAATTTTAAAGCCTCCTGTTAGGCCATCATCTACACGACATAGCCTTGAATTTTCCAATGCGTAGCTCTTTGCAAAAGAGATATTGGCAAGGAAAAGCTGTCTTGTACCTTTGCATTTTTCTCCCAAACGAAGGACACTAGAATTAAAATTTTAAAGCCTCCTGTTAGGCCATCATCTACACGACATAGCCCTGAATTTTCCAATGCGCAGCTCTTTGCAAAAGAGAGATATTGGCAAGGAAAAGCTGTCTTGTACCTTTGCATTTTTCTCCCAAACGAAGGTCACTAGATAGAAAATTTTAAAGCCTCCTGTTAGGCCATCATCTACACGACATAGCCCTGAATTTTCCAATGCGTAGCTCTTTGCAAAAGAGAGATATTGGCAAGGAAAAGCTGTCTTGTACCTTTGCATTTTTCTCCCAAACGAAGGACACTAGGAAGAAAATTTTAAAGCCTCCTGTTAGGCCATCATCTACACGAAATAGCCCTGAATTTTCCAATGCGCTGCTCTTTGCAAAAGAGAGATATTGGCAAGGAAAAGCTGTCTTGTACCATTGCATTTTTCTCCCAAACGAAGGACACTAGAAAGAAAATTTTAAAGCCTCCTGTTAGGCCATCATCTACACGACATAGCCCTGAATTTTCCAATACGCAGCTCTTTGCAAAAGAGAGATATTGGCAGGGAAAAGCTGTCTTGTACCTTTGCATTTTTCTCCCAAACGAAGGTCACTAGAAAGAAAATTTTAAAGCCTCCTGTTAGGCCATCATCTACACGACATAGCCCTGAATTTTCCAATGCGTAGCTCTTTGCAAAAGAGAGATATTGGCAAGGAAAAGCTGTCTTGTACCTTTGCATTTTTCTCCCAAACGAAGGACACTAGAAAGAAAATTTTAAAGCCTCCTGTTAGGCCATCATCTACACGAAATAGCCCTGAATTTTCCAATGCGCAGCTCTTTGCAAAAGAGAGATATTGGCAAGGAGAAGCTGTCTTGTACCATTGCATTTTTCTCCCAAACGAAGGACACTAGAAAGAAAATTTTAAAGCCTCCTGTTAGGCCATCATCTACACGACATAGCCCTGAATTTTCCAATGCGCAGCTCTTTGCAAAAGAGAGATATTGGCAAGGAAAAGCTGTCTTGTACCTTTGCATTTTTCTCCCAAACGAAGGACACTAGAAAGAAAATTTTAAAGCCTCCTGTTAGGCCATCATCTACACGAAAAAGCCCTGAATTTTCCAATGCGCAGCTCTTTGCAAAAGAGAGATATTGGCAAGGAAAAGCTGTCTTGTACCATTGCATTTTTCTCCCAAACGAAGGACACTAGAAAGAAAATTTTAAAACCTCCTGTTAGGCCATCATCCACACGACATAGCCCTGAATTTTCCAATGCGCAGCTCTTTGCAAAAGAGAGATATTGGCAAGGAAAAGCTGTCTTGTACCATTGCATTTTTCTCCCAAACGAAGGACACTAGAAAGAAAATTTTAAAGCCTCCTGTTAGGCCATCATCCACACGACATAGCCCTGAATTTTCCAATGCGCAGCTCTTTGCAAAAGAGAGATATTGGCAAGGAAAAGCTGTCTTGTACCTTTGCATTTTTCTCCCAAACGAAGGACACTAGAAAGAAAATTTTAAAGCCTCCTGTTAGGCCATCATCTACACGACATAGCCCTGAATTTTCCAATGCGTAGCTCTTTGCAAAAGAGAGATATTGGCAAGGAAAAGCTGTCTTGCACCTTTGCATTTTTCTCCCAAACGAAGGACACTAGAAAGAAAATTTTAAAGCCTCCTGTTAGGCCATCATCTACACGACATAGCCCTGAATTTTCCAATGCGCAGCTCTTTGCAAAAGAGAGATATTGGCAAGGAAAAGCTGTCTTGTACCTTTGCATTTTTCTCCCAAACGAAGGTCACTAGAAAGAAAATTTTAAAGCCTCCTGTTAGGCCATCATCTACACGACATAGCCCTGAATTTTCCAATGCGTAGCTCTTTGC
Source organism: Pseudophryne corroboree (assembly GCF_028390025.1). NCBI lineage: Eukaryota > Metazoa > Chordata > Amphibia > Anura > Myobatrachidae > Pseudophryne > Pseudophryne corroboree. The sequence continues at coordinate 76,223 of NW_026968287.1, read as the reverse complement.
AAAAGAGAGATATTGGCAAGGAAAAGCTGTCTTGTACCATTGCATTTTTCTCCCAAACGAAGGACACTAGAAAGAAAATTTTAAAGCCACCTGTTAGGCCATCATCTACACGACATAGCCCTGAATTTTCCAATGCGCAGCTCTTTGCAAAAGAGAGATATTGGCAAGGAAAAGCTGTCTTGTACCTTTGCATTTTTCACCCAAACGAAGGACACTAGAAAGAAAATTTTAAAGCCTCCTGTTAGGCCATCATCTACACGACATAGCCCTGAATTTTCCAATGCGCAGCTCTTTGCAAAAGAGAGATATTGGCAAGGAAAAGCTGTCTTGTACCATTGCATTTTTCTCCCAAACGAAGGTCACTAGAAAGAAAATTTTAAAGCCTCCTGTTAGGCCATCATCTACACGACATAGCCCTTAATTTTCCAATGCGTAGCTCTTTGCAAAATAGAGATATTGGCAAGGAAAAGCTGTCTTGTACCTTTGCATTTTTCTCCCAAACGAAGGTCACTAGAAAGAAAATTTTAAAGCCTCCTGTTAGGCCATCATCTACACGACATAGCCCTGAATTTTCCAATGTGTAGCTCTTTGCAAAAGAGATATTTGCAAGGAAAAGCTGTCTTGTACCTTTGCATTTTTCTCCCAAACGAAGGACACTAGAATTAAAATTTTAAAGCCTCCTGTTAGGCCATCATCTACACGACATAGCCCTGAATTTTCCAATGCGCAGCTCTTTGCAAAAGAGAGATATTGGCAAGGAAAAGCTGTCTTGTACCTTTGCATTTTTCTCCCAAACGAAGGTCACTAGATAGAAAATTTTAAAGCCTCCTGTTAGGCCATCATCTACACGACATAGCCCTGAATTCTCCAATGCGCAGCTCTTTGCAAAAGAGAGATATTGGCAAGGAAAAGCTGTCTTGTACTTTTGCATTTTTCTCCCAAACGAAGGTCACTAGAAAGAAAATTTTAAAGCCTCCTGTTAGGCCATCATCTACACGACATAGCCCTGAATTTTCCAATGTGTAGCTCTTTGCAAAAGAGATATTTGCAAGGAAAAGCTGTCTTGTACCTTTGCATTTTTCTCCCATACGAAGGACACTAGAATTAAAATTTTAAAGCCTCCTGTTAGGCCATCATCTACACGACATAGCCCTGAATTTTCCAATGCGCAGCTCTTTGCAAAAGAGAGATATTGGCAAGGAAAAGCTGTCTTGTACCTTTGCATTTTTCTCCCAAACGAAGGACACTAGGAAGAAAATTTTAAAGCCTCCTGTTAGGCCATCATCTACACGACATAGCCCTGAATTCTCCAATGCGCAGCTCTTTGCAAAAGAGAGATATTGGCAAGGAAAAGCTGTCTTGTACTTTTGCATTTTTCTCCCAAACAAGGGACACTAGAATTAAAATTTTAAAGCCTCCTGTTAGGCCATCATCTACACGACATAGCCCTGAATTTTCCAATGCGCAGCTCTTTGCAAAAGAGAGATATTGGCAAGGAAAAGCTGTCTTGTACCTTTGCATTTTTCTCCCAAACGAAGGTCACTAGAAAGAAAATTTTAAAGCCTCCTGTTAGGCCATCATCTACACGACATAGCCCTGAATTTTCCAATGCGTAGCTCTTTGCAAAAGAGAGATATTGGCAAGGAAAAGCTGTCTTGTACCATTGCATTTTTCTCCCAAACGAAGGACACTAGAAAGAAAATTTTAAAGCCACCTGTTAGGCCATCATCTACACGACATAGCCCTGAATTTTCCAATGCGCAGCTCTTTGCAAAAGAGAGATATTGGCAAGGAAAAGCTGTCTTGTACCTTTGCATTTTTCTCCCAAACGAAGGTCACTAGAAAGAAAATTTTAAAGCCTCCTGTTAGGCCATCATCTACACGACATAGCCCTGAATTTTCCAATGTGTAGCTCTTTGCAAAAGAGATATTGGCAAGGAAAAGCTGTCTTGTACCTTTGCATTTTTCTCCCAAACGAAGGACACTAGAATTAAAATTTTAAAGCCTCCTGTTAGGCCATCATCTACACGACATAGCCCTGAATTTTCCAATGCGCAGCTCTTTGCAAAAGAGAGATATTGGCAAGGAAAAGCTGTCTTGTACCTTTGCATTTTTCTCCCAAACGAAGGTCACTAGATAGAAAATTTTAAAGCCTCCTGTTAGGCCATCATCTACACGACATAGCCCTGAATTTTCCAATGCGTAGCTCTTTGCAAAAGAGAGATATTGGCAAGGAAAAGCTGTCTTGTACCTTTGCATTTTTCTCCCAAACGAAGGACACTAGGAAGAAAATTTTAAAGCCTCCTGTTAGGCCATCATCTACACGACATAGCCCTGAATTTTCCAATGCGCAGCTCTTTGCAAAAGAGAGATATTGGCAAGGAAAAGCTGTCTTGTACTTTTGCATTTTTCTCCCAAACAAGGGACACTAGAATTAAAATTTTAAAGCCTCCTGTTAGGCCATCATCTACACGACATAGCCCTGAATTTTCCAATGCGTAGCTCTTTGCAAAAGAGAGATATTGGCAAGGAAAAGCTGTCTTGTACCTTTGCATTTTTCTCCCAAACGAAGGACACTAGAATTAAAATTTTAAAGCCTCCTGTTAGGCCATCATCTACACGACATAGCCCTGAATTTTCCAATGCGCAGCTCTTTGCAAAAGAGAGATATTGGCAAGGAAAAGCTGTCTTGTACCTTTGCATTTTTCTCCCAAACGAAGGTCACTAGAAAGAAAATTTTAAAGCCTCCTGTTAGGCCATCATCTACACGACATAGCCCTGAATTTTCCAATGCGTAGCTCTTTGCAAAAGAGAGATATTGGCAAGGAAAAGCTGTCTTGTACCATTGCATTTTTCTCCCAAACGAAGGACACTAGAAAGAAAATTTTAAAGCCACCTGTTAGGCCATCATCTACACGACATAGCCCTGAATTTTCCAATGCGCAGCTCTTTGCAAAAGAGAGATATTGGCAAGGAAAAGCTGTCTTGTACCTTTGCATTTTTCTCCCAAACGAAGGACACTAGAAAGAAAATTTTAAAGCCTCCTGTTAGGCCATCATCTACACGACATAGCCCTGAATTTTCCAATGCGCAGCTCTTTGCAAAAGAGAGATATTGGCAAGGAAAAGCTGTCTTGTACCATTGCATTTTTCTCCCAAACGAAGGTCACTAGAAAGAAAATTTTAAAGCCTCCTGTTAGGCCATCATCTACACGACATAGCCCTTAATTTTCCAATGCGTAGCTCTTTGCAAAATAGAGATATTGGCAAGGAAAAGCTGTCTTGTACCTTTGCATTTTTCTCCCAAACGAAGGTCACTAGAAAGAAAATTTTAAAGCCTCCTGTTAGGCCATCATCTACACGACATAGCCCTGAATTTTCCAATGCGTAGCTCTTTGCAAAAGAGATATTGGCAAGGAAAAGCTGTCTTGTACCTTTGCATTTTTCTCCCAAACGAAGGACACTAGAAAGAAAATTTTAAAGCCTCCTGTTAGGCCATCATCTACACGACATAGCCCTGAATTTTCCAATGCGTAGCTCTTTGCAAAAGAGAGATATTGGCAAGGAAAAGCTGTCTTGTACCTTTGCATTTTTCTCCCAAACGAAGGACACTAGAAAGAAAATTTTAAAGCCTCATGTTAGGCCATCATCTACACGACATAGCCCTGAATTTTCCAATGCGCAGCTCTTTGCAAAAGAGAGATATTGGCAAGGAAAAGCTGTCTTGTACCTTTGCATTTTTCTCCCAAACGAAGGACACTAGAATTCAAATTTTAAAGCCTCCTGTTAGGCCATCATCTACACGACATAGCCCTGAATTTTCCAATGCGTAGCTCTTTGCAAAAGAGAGATATTGGCAAGGAAAAGCTGTCTTGTACCTTTGCATTTTTCTCCCAAACGAAGGTCACTAGAAAGAAAATTTTAAAGCCTCCTGTTAGGCCATCATCTACACGACATAGCCCTGAATTTTCCAATGCGCAGCTCTTTGCAAAAGAGAGATATTGGCAAGGAAAAGCTGTCTTGTACCATTGCATTTTTCTCCCAAACGAAGGTCACTAGAAAGAAAATTTTAAAGCCTCCTGTTAGGCCATCATCTACACGACATAGCCCTTAATTTTCCAATGCGTAGCTCTTTGCAAAATAGAGATATTGGCAAGGAAAAGCTGTCTTGTACCTTTGCATTTTTCTCCCAAACGAAGGTCACTAGAAAGAAAATTTTAAAGCCTCCTGTTAGGCCATCATCTACACGACATAGCCCTGAATTTTCCAATGCGTAGCTCTTTGCAAAAGAGATATTGGCAAGGAAAAGCTGTCTTGTACCTTTGCATTTTTCTCCCAAACGAAGGACACTAGAATTAAAATTTTAAAGCCTCCTGTTAGGCCATCATCTACACGACATAGCCCTGAATTTTCCAATGCGCAGCTCTTTGCAAAAGAGAGATATTGGCAAGGAAAAGCTGTCTTGTACCTTTGCATTTTTCTCCCAAACGAAGGTCACTAGATAGAAAATTTTAAAGCCTCCTGTTAGGCCATCATCTACACGACATAGCCCTGAATTTTCCAATGCGTAGCTCTTTGCAAAAGAGAGATATTGGCAAGGAAAAGCTGTCTTGTACCTTTGCATTTTTCTCCCAAACGAAGGACACTAGGAAGAAAATTTTAAAGCCTCCTGTTAGGCCATCATCTACACGAAATAGCCCTGAATTTTCCAATGTGCTGCTCTTTGCAAAAGAGAGATATTGGCAAGGAAAAGCTGTCTTGTACCATTGCATTTTTCTCCCAAACGAAGGACACTAGAAAGAAAATTTTAAAGCCTCCTGTTAGGCCATCATCTACACGACATAGCCCTGAATTTTCCAATACGCAGCTCTTTGCAAAAGAGAGATATTGGCAGGGAAAAGCTGTCTTGTACCTTTGCATTTTTCTCCCAAACGAAGGTCACTAGAAAGAAAATTTTAAAGCCTCCTGTTAGGCCATCATCTACACGACATAGCCCTGAATTTTCCAATGCGTAGCTCTTTGCAAAAGAGAGATATTGGCAAGGAAAAGCTGTCTTGTACCTTTGCATTTTTCTCCCAAACGAAGGACACTAGAAAGAAAATTTTAAAGCCTCCTGTTAGGCCATCATCTACACGACATAGCCCTGAATTTTCCAATGCGCAGCTCTTTGCAAAAGAGAGATATTGGCAAGGAAAAGCTGTCTTGTACCTTTGCATTTTTCTCCCAAACGAAGGACACTAGAAAGAAAATTTTAAAGCCTCCTGTTAGGCCATCATCTACACGAAAAAGCCCTGAATTTTCCAATGCGCAGCTCTTTGCAAAAGAGAGATATTGGCAAGGAAAAGCTGTCTTGTACCATTGCATTTTTCTCCCAAACGAAGGACACTAGAAAGAAAATTTTAAAGCCTCCTGTTAGGCCATCATCCACACGACATAGCCCTGAATTTTCCAATGCGCAGCTCTTTGCAAAAGAGAGATATTGGCAAGGAAAAGCTGTCTTGTACCATTGCATTTTTCTCCCAAACGAAGGACACTAGAAAGAAAATTTTAAAGCCTCCTGTTAGGCCATCATCCACACGACATAGCCCTGAATTTTCCAATGCGCAGCTCTTTGCAAAAGAGAGATATTGGCAAGGAAAAGCTGTCTTGTACCTTTGCATTTTTCTCCCAAACGAAGGACACTAGAAAGAAAATTTTAAAGCCTCCTGTTAGGCCATCATCTACACGACATAGCCCTGAATTTTCCAATGCGCAGCTCTTTGCAAAAGAGAGATATTGGCAAGGAAAAGCTGTCTTGTACCATTGCATTTTTCTCCCAAACGAAGGTCACTAGAAAGAAAATTTTAAAGCCTCCTGTTAGGCCATCATCTACACGACATAGCCCTTAATTTTCCAATGCGTAGCTCTTTGCAAAATAGAGATATTGGCAAGGAAAAGCTGTCTTGTACCTTTGCATTTTTCTCCCAAACGAAGGACACTAGAATTAAAATTTTAAAGCCTCCTGTTAGGCCATCATCTACACGACATAGCCCTGAATTTTCCAATGCGCAGCTCTTTGCAAAAGAGAGATATTGGCAAGGAAAAGCTGTCTTGTACCTTTGCATTTTTCTCCCAAACGAAGGTCACTAGAAAGAAAATGTTAAAGCCTCCTGTTAGGCCATCATCTACACGACATAGCCCTGAATTTTCCAATGCGTAGCTCTTTGCAAAAGAGAGATATTGGCAAGGAAAAGCTGTCTTGTACCTTTGCATTTTTCTCCCAAACGAAGGACACTAGAAAGAAAATTTTAAAGCCTCCTGTTAGGCCATCATCTACACGAAATAGCCCTGAATTTTCCAATGCGCAGCTCTTTGCAAAAGAGAGATATTGGCAAGGAAAAGCTGTCTTGTACCTTTGCATTTTTCTCCCAAACGAAGGACACTAGAAAGAAAATTTTAAAGCCTCCTGTTAGGCCATCATCTACACGACATAGCCCTGAATTTTCCAATGCGCTGCTCTTTGCAAAAGAGAGATATTGGCAAGGAAAAGCTGTCTTGTACCTTTGCATTTTTCTCCCAAACGAAGGACACTAGAATTAAAATTTTAAAGCCTCCTGTTAGGCCATCATCTACACGACATAGCCCTGAATTTTCCAATGCGTAGCTCTTTGCAAAAGAGAGATATTGGCAAGGAAAAGCTGTCTTGTACCTTTGCATTTTTCTCCCAAACGAAGGACACTAGAATTAAAATTTTAAAGCCTCCTGTTAGGCCATCATCTACACGAAATAGCCCTGAATTTTCCAATGCGCAGCTCTTTGCAAAAGAGAGATATTGGCAAGGAAAAGCTGTCTTGTACCATTGCATTTTTCTCCCAAACGAAGGACACTAGAAAGAAAATTTTAAAGCCTCCTGTTAGGCCATCATCCACACGACATAGCCCTGAATTTTCCAATGCGCAGCTCTTTGCAAAAGAGAGATATTGGCAAGGAAAAGCTGTCTTGTACCTTTGCATTTTTCTCCCAAACGAAGGTCACTAGAAAGAAAATTTTAAAGCCTCCTGTTAGGCCATCATCTACACGACATAGCCCTGAATTTTCCAATGCGTAGCTCTTTGCAAAAGAGAGATATTGGCAAGGAAAAGCTGTCTTGTACCTTTGCATTTTTCTCCCAAACGAAGGTCACTAGAAAGAAAATTTTAAAGCCTCCTGTTAGGCCATCATCTACACGACATAGCCCTGAATTTTCCAATGCGTAGCTCTTTGCAAAAGAGAGATATTGGCAAGGAAAAGCTGTCTTGTACCTTTGCATTTTTCTCCCAAACGAAGGTCACTAGAAAGAAAATTTTAAAGCCTCCTGTTAGGCCATCATCTACACGACATAGCCCTGAATTTTCCAATGCGTAGCTCTTTGCAAAAGAGATATATTGGCAAGGAAAAGCTGTCTTGTACCATTGCATTTTTCTCCCAAACGAAGGACACTAGAAAGAAAATTTTAAAGCCACCTGTTAGGCCATCATCTACACGACATAGCCCTGAATTTTCCAATGCGCAGCTCTTTGCAAAAGAGAGATATTGGCAAGGAAAAGCTGTCTTGTACCTTTACATTTTTCTCCCAAACGAAGGTCACTAGAAAGAAAATTTTAAAGCCTCCTGTTAGGCCATCATCTACACGACATAGCCCTTAATTTTCCTATGCGCAGCTCTTTGCAAAAGAGAGATATTGGCAAGGAAAAGCTGTCTTGTACCATTGCATTTTTCTCCCAAACGAAGGACACTAGAAAGAAAATTTTAAAGCCTCCTGTTAGGCCATCATCCACACGACATAGCCCTGAATTTTCCAATGCGCAGCTCTTTGCAAAAGAGAGATATTGGCAAGGAAAAGCTGTCTTGTACCTTTGCATTTTTCTCCCAAACGAAGGTCACTAGAAAGAAAATTTTAAAGCCTCCTGTTAGGCCATCATCTACACGACATAGCCCTGAATTTTCCAATGCGTAGCTCTTTGCAAAAGAGAGATATTGGCAAGGAAAAGCTGTCTTGTACCTTTGCATTTTTCTCCCAAACGAAGGTCACTAGAAAGAAAATTTTAAAGCCTCCTGTTAGGCCATCATCTACACGACATAGCCCTGAATTTTCCAATGCGTAGCTCTTTGCAAAAGAGAGATATTGGCAAGGAAAAGCTGTCTTGTACCTTTGCATTTTTCTCCCAAACGAAGGACACTAGGAAGAAAATTTTAAAGCCTCCTGTTAGGCCATCATCTACACGAAATAGCCCTGAATTTTCCAATGCGCTGCTCTTTGCAAAATAGAGATATTGGCAAGGAAAAGCTGTCTTGTACCATTGCATTTTTCTCCCAAACGAAGGACACTAGAAAGAAAATTTTAAAGCCTCCTGTTAGGCCATCATCTACACGACATAGCCCTGAATTTTCCAATACGCAGCTCTTTGCAAAAGAGAGATATTGGCAGGGAAAAGCTGTCTTGTACCTTTGCATTTTTCTCCCAAACGAAGGTCACTAGAAAGAAAATTTTAAAGCCTCCTGTTAGGCCATCATCTACACGACATAGCCCTGAATTTTCCAATGCGTAGCTCTTTGCAAAAGAGAGATATTGGCAAGGAAAAGCTGTCTTGTACCTTTGCATTTTTCTCCCAAACGAAGGACACTAGAAAGAAAATTTTAAAGCCTCCTGTTAGGCCATCATCTACACGAAATAGCCCTGAATTTTCCAATGCGCAGCTCTTTGCAAAAGAGAGATATTGGCAAGGAGAAGCTGTCTTGTACCATTGCATTTTTCTCCCAAACGAAGGACACTAGAAAGAAAATTTTAAAGCCTCCTGTTAGGCCATCATCTACACGACATAGCCCTGAATTTTCCAATGCGCAGCTCTTTGCAAAAGAGAGATATTGGCAAGGAAAAGCTGTCTTGTACCTTTGCATTTTTCTCCCAAACGAAGGACACTAGAAAGAAAATTTTAAAGCCTCCTGTTAGGCCATCATCTACACGAAAAAGCCCTGAATTTTCCAATGCGCAGCTCTTTGCAAAAGAGAGATATTGGCAAGGAAAAGCTGTCTTGTACCATTGCATTTTTCTCCCAAACGAAGGACACTAGAAAGAAAATTTTAAAGCCTCCTGTTAGGCCATCATCCACACGACATAGCCCTGAATTTTCCAATGCGCAGCTCTTTGCAAAAGAGAGATATTGGCAAGGAAAAGCTGTCTTGTACCATTGCATTTTTCTCCCAAACGAAGGACACTAGAAAGAAAATTTTAAAGCCTCCTGTTAGGCCATCATCCACACGACATAGCCCTGAATTTTCCAATGCGCAGCTCTTTGCAAAAGAGAGATATTGGCAAGGAAAAGCTGTCTTGTACCTTTGCATTTTTCTCCCAAACGAAGGACACTAGAAAGAAAATTTTAAAGCCTCCTGTTAGGCCATCATCTACACGACATAGCCCTGAATTTTCCAATGCGCAGCTCTTTGCAAAAGAGAGATATTGGCAAGGAAAAGCTGTCTTGTACCATTGCATTTTTCTCCCAAACGAAGGTCACTAGAAAGAAAATTTTAAAGCCTCCTGTTAGGCCATCATCTACACGACATAGCCCTTAATTTTCCAATGCGTAGCTCTTTGCAAAATAGAGATATTGGCAAGGAAAAGCTGTCTTGTACCTTTGCATTTTTCTCCCAAACGAAGGTCACTAGAAAGAAAATTTTAAAGCCTCCTGTTAGGCCATCATCTACACGACATAGCCCTGAATTTTCCAATGCGTAGCTCTTTGCAAAAGAGATATTGGCAAGGAAAAGCTGTCTTGTACCTTTGCATTTTTCTCCCAAACGAAGGACACTAGAATTAAAATTTTAAAGCCTCCTGTTAGGCCATCATCTACACGACATAGCCCTGAATTTTCCAATGCGCAGCTCTTTGCAAAAGAGAGATATTGGCAAGGAAAAGCTGTCTTGTACCTTTGCATTTTTCTCCCAAACGAAGGTCACTAGATAGAAAATTTTAAAGCCTCCTGTTAGGCCATCATCTACACGACATAGCCCTGAATTTTCCAATGCGTAGCTCTTTGCAAAAGAGAGATATTGGCAAGGAAAAGCTGTCTTGTACCTTTGCATTTTTCTCCCAAACGAAGGACACTAGGAAGAAAATTTTAAAGCCTCCTGTTAGGCCATCATCTACACGAAATAGCCCTGAATTTTCCAATGCGCTGCTCTTTGCAAAAGAGAGATATTGGCAAGGAAAAGCTGTCTTGTACCATTGCATTTTTCTCCCAAACGAAGGACACTAGAAAGAAAATTTTAAAGCCTCCTGTTAGGCCATCATCTACACGACATAGCCCTGAATTTTCCAATACGCAGCTCTTTGCAAAAGAGAGATATTGGCAGGGAAAAGCTGTCTTGTACCTTTGCATTTTTCTCCCAAACGAAGGTCACTAGAAAGAAAATTTTAAAGCCTCCTGTTAGGCCATCATCTACACGACATAGCCCTGAATTTTCCAATGCGTAGCTCTTTGCAAAAGAGAGATATTGGCAAGGAAAAGCTGTCTTGTACCTTTGCATTTTTCTCCCAAACGAAGGACACTAGAAAGAAAATTTTAAAGCCTCCTGTTAGGCCATCATCTACACGACATAGCCCTGAATTTTCCAATGCGCAGCTCTTTGCAAAAGAGAGATATTGGCAAGGAAAAGCTGTCTTGTACCTTTGCATTTTTCTCCCAAACGAAGGACACTAGAAAGAAAATTTTAAAGCCTCCTGTTAGGCCATCATCTACACGAAAAAGCCCTGAATTTTCCAATGCGCAGCTCTTTGCAAAAGAGAGATATTGGCAAGGAAAAGCTGTCTTGTACCATTGCATTTTTCTCCCAAACGAAGGACACTAGAAAGAAAATTTTAAAGCCTCCTGTTAGGCCATCATCCACACGACATAGCCCTGAATTTTCCAATGCGCAGCTCTTTGCAAAAGAGAGATATTGGCAAGGAAAAGCTGTCTTGTACCATTGCATTTTTCTCCCAAACGAAGGACACTAGAAAGAAAATTTTAAAGCCTCCTGTTAGGCCATCATCCACACGACATAGCCCTGAATTTTCCAATGCGCAGCTCTTTGCAAAAGAGAGATATTGGCAAGGAAAAGCTGTCTTGTACCTTTGCATTTTTCTCCCAAACGAAGGACACTAGAAAGAAAATTTTAAAGCCTCCTGTTAGGCCATCATCTACACGACATAGCCCTGAATTTTCCAATGCGCAGCTCTTTGCAAAAGAGAGATATTGGCAAGGAAAAGCTGTCTTGTACCATTGCATTTTTCTCCCAAACGAAGGTCACTAGAAAGAAAATTTTAAAGCCTCCTGTTAGGCCATCATCTACACGACATAGCCCTTAATTTTCCAATGCGTAGCTCTTTGCAAAATAGAGATATTGGCAAGGAAAAGCTGTCTTGTACCTTTGCATTTTTCTCCCAAACGAAGGACACTAGAATTAAAATTTTAAAGCCTCCTGTTAGGCCATCATCTACACGACATAGCCCTGAATTTTCCAATGCGCAGCTCTTTGCAAAAGAGAGATATTGGCAAGGAAAAGCTGTCTTGTACCTTTGCATTTTTCTCCCAAACGAAGGTCACTAGAAAGAAAATGTTAAAGCCTCCTGTTAGGCCATCATCTACACGACATAGCCCTGAATTTTCCAATGCGTAGCTCTTTGCAAAAGAGAGATATTGGCAAGGAAAAGCTGTCTTGTACCTTTGCATTTTTCTCCCAAACGAAGGACACTAGAAAGAAAATTTTAAAGCCTCCTGTTAGGCCATCATCTACACGAAATAGCCCTGAATTTTCCAATGCGCAGCTCTTTGCAAAAGAGAGATATTGGCAAGGAAAAGCTGTCTTGTACCTTTGCATTTTTCTCCCAAACGAAGGACACTAGAAAGAAAATTTTAAAGCCTCCTGTTAGGCCATCATCTACACGACATAGCCCTGAATTTTCCAATGCGCTGCTCTTTGCAAAAGAGAGATATTGGCAAGGAAAAGCTGTCTTGTACCTTTGCATTTTTCTCCCAAACGAAGGACACTAGAATTAAAATTTTAAAGCCTCCTGTTAGGCCATCATCTACACGACATAGCCCTGAATTTTCCAATGCGTAGCTCTTTGCAAAAGAGAGATATTGGCAAGGAAAAGCTGTCTTGTACCTTTGCATTTTTCTCCCAAACGAAGGACACTAGAATTAAAATTTTAAAGCCTCCTGTTAGGCCATCATCTACACGAAATAGCCCTGAATTTTCCAATGCGCAGCTCTTTGCAAAAGAGAGATATTGGCAAGGAAAAGCTGTCTTGTACCATTGCATTTTTCTCCCAAACGAAGGACACTAGAAAGAAAATTTTAAAGCCTCCTGTTAGGCCATCATCCACACGACATAGCCCTGAATTTTCCAATGCGCAGCTCTTTGCAAAAGAGAGATATTGGCAAGGAAAAGCTGTCTTGTACCTTTGCATTTTTCTCCCAAACGAAGGTCACTAGAAAGAAAATTTTAAAGCCTCCTGTTAGGCCATCATCTACACGACATAGCCCTGAATTTTCCAATGCGTAGCTCTTTGCAAAAGAGAGATATTGGCAAGGAAAAGCTGTCTTGTACCTTTGCATTTTTCTCCCAAACGAAGGTCACTAGAAAGAAAATTTTAAAGCCTCCTGTTAGGCCATCATCTACACGACATAGCCCTGAATTTTCCAATGCGTAGCTCTTTGCAAAAGAGAGATATTGGCAAGGAAAAGCTGTCTTGTACCTTTGCATTTTTCTCCCAAACGAAGGTCACTAGAAAGAAAATTTTAAAGCCTCCTGTTAGGCCATCATCTACACGACATAGCCCTGAATTTTCCAATGCGTAGCTCTTTGCAAAAGAGAGATATTGGCAAGGAAAAGCTGTCTTGTACCATTGCATTTTTCTCCCAAACGAAGGACACTAGAAAGAAAATTTTAAAGCCACCTGTTAGGCCATCATCTACACGACATAGCCCTGAATTTTCCAATGCGCAGCTCTTTGCAAAAGAGAGATATTGGCAAGGAAAAGCTGTCTTGTACCTTTGCATTTTTCTCCCAAACGAAGGTCACTAGAAAGAAAATTTTAAAGCCTCCTGTTAGGCCATCATCTACACGACATAGCCCTGAATTTTCCAATGCGTAGCTCTTTGCAAAAGAGAGATATTGGCAAGGAAAAGCTGTCTTGTACCTTTGCATTTTTCTCCCAAACGAAGGACACTAGGAAGAAAATTTTAAAGCCTCCTGTTAGGCCATCATCTACACGAAATAGCCCTGAATTTTCCAATGCGCTGCTCTTTGCAAAAGAGAGATATTGGCAAGGAAAAGCTGTCTTGTACCATTGCATTTTTCTCCCAAACGAAGGACACTAGAAAGAAAATTTTAAAGCCTCCTGTTAGGCCATCATCTACACGACATAGCCCTGAATTTTCCAATACGCAGCTCTTTGCAAAAGAGAGATATTGGCAGGGAAAAGCTGTCTTGTACCTTTGCATTTTTCTCCCAAACGAAGGTCACTAGAAAGAAAATTTTAAAGCCTCCTGTTAGGCCATCATCTACACGACATAGCCCTGAATTTTCCAATGCGTAGCTCTTTGCAAAAGAGAGATATTGGCAAGGAAAAGCTGTCTTGTACCTTTGCATTTTTCTCCCAAACGAAGGACACTAGAAAGAAAATTTTAAAGCCTCCTGTTAGGCCATCATCTACACGAAATAGCCCTGAATTTTCCAATGCGCAGCTCTTTGCAAAAGAGAGATATTGGCAAGGAGAAGCTGTCTTGTACCATTGCATTTTTCTCCCAAACGAAGGACACTAGAAAGAAAATTTTAAAGCCTCCTGTTAGGCCATCATCTACACGACATAGCCCTGAATTTTCCAATGCGCAGCTCTTTGCAAAAGAGAGATATTGGCAAGGAAAAGCTGTCTTGTACCTTTGCATTTTTCTCCCAAACGAAGGACACTAGAAAGAAAATTTTAAAGCCTCCTGTTAGGCCATCATCTACACGAAAAAGCCCTGAATTTTCCAATGCGCAGCTCTTTGCAAAAGAGAGATATTGGCAAGGAAAAGCTGTCTTGTACCATTGCATTTTTCTCCCAAACGAAGGACACTAGAAAGAAAATTTTAAAGCCTCCTGTTAGGCCATCATCCACACGACATAGCCCTGAATTTTCCAATGCGCAGCTCTTTGCAAAAGAGAGATATTGGCAAGGAAAAGCTGTCTTGTACCATTGCATTTTTCTCCCAAACGAAGGACACTAGAAAGAAAATTTTAAAGCCTCCTGTTAGGCCATCATCCACACGACATAGCCCTGAATTTTCCAATGCGCAGCTCTTTGCAAAAGAGAGATATTGGCAAGGAAAAGCTGTCTTGTACCTTTGCATTTTTCTCCCAAACGAAGGACACTAGAAAGAAAATTTTAAAGCCTCCTGTTAGGCCATCATCTACACGACATAGCCCTGAATTTTCCAATGCGCAGCTCTTTGCAAAAGAGAGATATTGGCAAGGAAAAGCTGTCTTGTACCATTGCATTTTTCTCCCAAACGAAGGTCACTAGAAAGAAAATTTTAAAGCCTCCTGTTAGGCCATCATCTACACGACATAGCCCTTAATTTTCCAATGCGTAGCTCTTTGCAAAATAGAGATATTGGCAAGGAAAAGCTGTCTTGTACCTTTGCATTTTTCTCCCAAACGAAGGACACTAGAATTAAAATTTTAAAGCCTCCTGTTAGGCCATCATCTACACGACATAGCCCTGAATTTTCCAATGCGCAGCTCTTTGCAAAAGAGAGATATTGGCAAGGAAAAGCTGTCTTGTACCTTTGCATTTTTCTCCCAAACGAAGGTCACTAGAAAGAAAATGTTAAAGCCTCCTGTTAGGCCATCATCTACACGACATAGCCCTGAATTTTCCAATGCGTAGCTCTTTGCAAAAGAGAGATATTGGCAAGGAAAAGCTGTCTTGTACCTTTGCATTTTTCTCCCAAACGAAGGACACTAGAAAGAAAATTTTAAAGCCTCCTGTTAGGCCATCATCTACACGAAATAGCCCTGAATTTTCCAATGCGCAGCTCTTTGCAAAAGAGAGATATTGGCAAGGAAAAGCTGTCTTGTACCTTTGCATTTTTCTCCCAAACGAAGGACACTAGAAAGAAAATTTTAAAGCCTCCTGTTAGGCCATCATCTACACGACATAGCCCTGAATTTTCCAATGCGCTGCTCTTTGCAAAAGAGAGATATTGGCAAGGAAAAGCTGTCTTGTACCTTTGCATT
Source organism: Pseudophryne corroboree (assembly GCF_028390025.1). NCBI lineage: Eukaryota > Metazoa > Chordata > Amphibia > Anura > Myobatrachidae > Pseudophryne > Pseudophryne corroboree. The sequence continues at coordinate 60,945 of NW_026968287.1, read as the reverse complement.
TTTCTCCCAAACGAAGGACACTAGAATTAAAATTTTAAAGCCTCCTGTTAGGCCATCATCTACACGACATAGCCCTGAATTTTCCAATGCGTAGCTCTTTGCAAAAGAGAGATATTGGCAAGGAAAAGCTGTCTTGTACCTTTGCATTTTTCTCCCAAACGAAGGACACTAGAATTAAAATTTTAAAGCCTCCTGTTAGGCCATCATCTACACGAAATAGCCCTGAATTTTCCAATGCGCAGCTCTTTGCAAAAGAGAGATATTGGCAAGGAAAAGCTGTCTTGTACCATTGCATTTTTCTCCCAAACGAAGGACACTAGAAAGAAAATTTTAAAGCCTCCTGTTAGGCCATCATCCACACGACATAGCCCTGAATTTTCCAATGCGCAGCTCTTTGCAAAAGAGAGATATTGGCAAGGAAAAGCTGTCTTGTACCTTTGCATTTTTCTCCCAAACGAAGGTCACTAGAAAGAAAATTTTAAAGCCTCCTGTTAGGCCATCATCTACACGACATAGCCCTGAATTTTCCAATGCGTAGCTCTTTGCAAAAGAGAGATATTGGCAAGGAAAAGCTGTCTTGTACCTTTGCATTTTTCTCCCAAACGAAGGTCACTAGAAAGAAAATTTTAAAGCCTCCTGTTAGGCCATCATCTACACGACATAGCCCTGAATTTTCCAATGCGTAGCTCTTTGCAAAAGAGAGATATTGGCAAGGAAAAGCTGTCTTGTACCTTTGCATTTTTCTCCCAAACGAAGGTCACTAGAAAGAAAATTTTAAAGCCTCCTGTTAGGCCATCATCTACACGACATAGCCCTGAATTTTCCAATGCGTAGCTCTTTGCAAAAGAGAGATATTGGCAAGGAAAAGCTGTCTTGTACCATTGCATTTTTCTCCCAAACGAAGGACACTAGAAAGAAAATTTTAAAGCCACCTGTTAGGCCATCATCTACACGACATAGCCCTGAATTTTCCAATGCGCAGCTCTTTGCAAAAGAGAGATATTGGCAAGGAAAAGCTGTCTTGTACCTTTACATTTTTCTCCCAAACGAAGGTCACTAGAAAGAAAATTTTAAAGCCTCCTGTTAGGCCATCATCTACACGACATAGCCCTTAATTTTCCTATGCGCAGCTCTTTGCAAAAGAGAGATATTGGCAAGGAAAAGCTGTCTTGTACCATTGCATTTTTCTCCCAAACGAAGGACACTAGAAAGAAAATTTTAAAGCCTCCTGTTAGGCCATCATCCACACGACATAGCCCTGAATTTTCCAATGCGCAGCTCTTTGCAAAAGAGAGATATTGGCAAGGAAAAGCTGTCTTGTACCTTTGCATTTTTCTCCCAAACGAAGGTCACTAGAAAGAAAATTTTAAAGCCTCCTGTTAGGCCATCATCTACACGACATAGCCCTGAATTTTCCAATGCGTAGCTCTTTGCAAAAGAGAGATATTGGCAAGGAAAAGCTGTCTTGTACCTTTGCATTTTTCTCCCAAACGAAGGTCACTAGAAAGAAAATTTTAAAGCCTCCTGTTAGGCCATCATCTACACGACATAGCCCTGAATTTTCCAATGCGTAGCTCTTTGCAAAAGAGAGATATTGGCAAGGAAAAGCTGTCTTGTACCTTTGCATTTTTCTCCCAAACGAAGGTCACTAGAAAGAAAATTTTAAAGCCTCCTGTTAGGCCATCATCTACACGACATAGCCCTGAATTTTCCAATGCGTAGCTCTTTGCAAAAGAGAGATATTGGCAAGGAAAAGCTGTCTTGTACCATTGCATTTTTCTCCCAAACGAAGGACACTAGAAAGAAAATTTTAAAGCCACCTGTTAGGCCATCATCTACACGACATAGCCCTGAATTTTCCAATGCGCAGCTCTTTGCAAAAGAGAGATATTGGCAAGGAAAAGCTGTCTTGTACCTTTGCATTTTTCTCCCAAACGAAGGTCACTAGAAAGAAAATTTTAAAGCCTCCTGTTAGGCCATCATCTACACGACATAGCCCTGAATTTTCCAATGCGTAGCTCTTTGCAAAAGAGAGATATTGGCAAGGAAAAGCTGTCTTGTACCTTTGCATTTTTCTCCCAAACGAAGGACACTAGGAAGAAAATTTTAAAGCCTCCTGTTAGGCCATCATCTACACGAAATAGCCCTGAATTTTCCAATGCGCTGCTCTTTGCAAAAGAGAGATATTGGCAAGGAAAAGCTGTCTTGTACCATTGCATTTTTCTCCCAAACGAAGGACACTAGAAAGAAAATTTTAAAGCCTCCTGTTAGGCCATCATCTACACGACATAGCCCTGAATTTTCCAATACGCAGCTCTTTGCAAAAGAGAGATATTGGCAGGGAAAAGCTGTCTTGTACCTTTGCATTTTTCTCCCAAACGAAGGTCACTAGAAAGAAAATTTTAAAGCCTCCTGTTAGGCCATCATCTACACGACATAGCCCTGAATTTTCCAATGCGTAGCTCTTTGCAAAAGAGAGATATTGGCAAGGAAAAGCTGTCTTGTACCTTTGCATTTTTCTCCCAAACGAAGGACACTAGAAAGAAAATTTTAAAGCCTCCTGTTAGGCCATCATCTACACGAAATAGCCCTGAATTTTCCAATGCGCAGCTCTTTGCAAAAGAGAGATATTGGCAAGGAGAAGCTGTCTTGTACCATTGCATTTTTCTCCCAAACGAAGGACACTAGAAAGAAAATTTTAAAGCCTCCTGTTAGGCCATCATCTACACGACATAGCCCTGAATTTTCCAATGCGCAGCTCTTTGCAAAAGAGAGATATTGGCAAGGAAAAGCTGTCTTGTACCTTTGCATTTTTCTCCCAAACGAAGGACACTAGAAAGAAAATTTTAAAGCCTCCTGTTAGGCCATCATCTACACGAAAAAGCCCTGAATTTTCCAATGCGCAGCTCTTTGCAAAAGAGAGATATTGGCAAGGAAAAGCTGTCTTGTACCATTGCATTTTTCTCCCAAACGAAGGACACTAGAAAGAAAATTTTAAAGCCTCCTGTTAGGCCATCATCCACACGACATAGCCCTGAATTTTCCAATGCGCAGCTCTTTGCAAAAGAGAGATATTGGCAAGGAAAAGCTGTCTTGTACCATTGCATTTTTCTCCCAAACGAAGGACACTAGAAAGAAAATTTTAAAGCCTCCTGTTAGGCCATCATCCACACGACATAGCCCTGAATTTTCCAATGCGCAGCTCTTTGCAAAAGAGAGATATTGGCAAGGAAAAGCTGTCTTGTACCTTTGCATTTTTCTCCCAAACGAAGGACACTAGAAAGAAAATTTTAAAGCCTCCTGTTAGGCCATCATCTACACGACATAGCCCTGAATTTTCCAATGCGCAGCTCTTTGCAAAAGAGAGATATTGGCAAGGAAAAGCTGTCTTGTACCATTGCATTTTTCTCCCAAACGAAGGTCACTAGAAAGAAAATTTTAAAGCCTCCTGTTAGGCCATCATCTACACGACATAGCCCTTAATTTTCCAATGCGTAGCTCTTTGCAAAATAGAGATATTGGCAAGGAAAAGCTGTCTTGTACCTTTGCATTTTTCTCCCAAACGAAGGACACTAGAATTAAAATTTTAAAGCCTCCTGTTAGGCCATCATCTACACGACATAGCCCTGAATTTTCCAATGCGCAGCTCTTTGCAAAAGAGAGATATTGGCAAGGAAAAGCTGTCTTGTACCTTTGCATTTTTCTCCCAAACGAAGGTCACTAGAAAGAAAATGTTAAAGCCTCCTGTTAGGCCATCATCTACACGACATAGCCCTGAATTTTCCAATGCGTAGCTCTTTGCAAAAGAGAGATATTGGCAAGGAAAAGCTGTCTTGTACCTTTGCATTTTTCTCCCAAACGAAGGACACTAGAAAGAAAATTTTAAAGCCTCCTGTTAGGCCATCATCTACACGAAATAGCCCTGAATTTTCCAATGCGCAGCTCTTTGCAAAAGAGAGATATTGGCAAGGAAAAGCTGTCTTGTACCTTTGCATTTTTCTCCCAAACGAAGGACACTAGAAAGAAAATTTTAAAGCCTCCTGTTAGGCCATCATCTACACGACATAGCCCTGAATTTTCCAATGCGCTGCTCTTTGCAAAAGAGAGATATTGGCAAGGAAAAGCTGTCTTGTACCTTTGCATTTTTCTCCCAAACGAAGGACACTAGAATTAAAATTTTAAAGCCTCCTGTTAGGCCATCATCTACACGACATAGCCCTGAATTTTCCAATGCGTAGCTCTTTGCAAAAGAGAGATATTGGCAAGGAAAAGCTGTCTTGTACCTTTGCATTTTTCTCCCAAACGAAGGACACTAGAATTAAAATTTTAAAGCCTCCTGTTAGGCCATCATCTACACGAAATAGCCCTGAATTTTCCAATGCGCAGCTCTTTGCAAAAGAGAGATATTGGCAAGGAAAAGCTGTCTTGTACCATTGCATTTTTCTCCCAAACGAAGGACACTAGAAAGAAAATTTTAAAGCCTCCTGTTAGGCCATCATCCACACGACATAGCCCTGAATTTTCCAATGCGCAGCTCTTTGCAAAAGAGAGATATTGGCAAGGAAAAGCTGTCTTGTACCTTTGCATTTTTCTCCCAAACGAAGGTCACTAGAAAGAAAATTTTAAAGCCTCCTGTTAGGCCATCATCTACACGACATAGCCCTGAATTTTCCAATGCGTAGCTCTTTGCAAAAGAGAGATATTGGCAAGGAAAAGCTGTCTTGTACCTTTGCATTTTTCTCCCAAACGAAGGTCACTAGAAAGAAAATTTTAAAGCCTCCTGTTAGGCCATCATCTACACGACATAGCCCTGAATTTTCCAATGCGTAGCTCTTTGCAAAAGAGAGATATTGGCAAGGAAAAGCTGTCTTGTACCTTTGCATTTTTCTCCCAAACGAAGGTCACTAGAAAGAAAATTTTAAAGCCTCCTGTTAGGCCATCATCTACACGACATAGCCCTGAATTTTCCAATGCGTAGCTCTTTGCAAAAGAGAGATATTGGCAAGGAAAAGCTGTCTTGTACCATTGCATTTTTCTCCCAAACGAAGGACACTAGAAAGAAAATTTTAAAGCCACCTGTTAGGCCATCATCTACACGACATAGCCCTGAATTTTCCAATGCGCAGCTCTTTGCAAAAGAGAGATATTGGCAAGGAAAAGCTGTCTTGTACCTTTACATTTTTCTCCCAAACGAAGGTCACTAGAAAGAAAATTTTAAAGCCTCCTGTTAGGCCATCATCTACACGACATAGCCCTTAATTTTCCTATGCGCAGCTCTTTGCAAAAGAGAGATATTGGCAAGGAAAAGCTGTCTTGTACCATTGCATTTTTCTCCCAAACGAAGGACACTAGAAAGAAAATTTTAAAGCCTCCTGTTAGGCCATCATCCACACGACATAGCCCTGAATTTTCCAATGCGCAGCTCTTTGCAAAAGAGAGATATTGGCAAGGAAAAGCTGTCTTGTACCTTTGCATTTTTCTCCCAAACGAAGGTCACTAGAAAGAAAATTTTAAAGCCTCCTGTTAGGCCATCATCTACACGACATAGCCCTGAATTTTCCAATGCGTAGCTCTTTGCAAAAGAGAGATATTGGCAAGGAAAAGCTGTCTTGTACCTTTGCATTTTTCTCCCAAACGAAGGTCACTAGAAAGAAAATTTTAAAGCCTCCTGTTAGGCCATCATCTACACGACATAGCCCTGAATTTTCCAATGCGTAGCTCTTTGCAAAAGAGAGATATTGGCAAGGAAAAGCTGTCTTGTACCTTTGCATTTTTCTCCCAAACGAAGGTCACTAGAAAGAAAATTTTAAAGCCTCCTGTTAGGCCATCATCTACACGACATAGCCCTGAATTTTCCAATGCGTAGCTCTTTGCAAAAGAGAGATATTGGCAAGGAAAAGCTGTCTTGTACCATTGCATTTTTCTCCCAAACGAAGGACACTAGAAAGAAAATTTTAAAGCCACCTGTTAGGCCATCATCTACACGACATAGCCCTGAATTTTCCAATGCGCAGCTCTTTGCAAAAGAGAGATATTGGCAAGGAAAAGCTGTCTTGTACCTTTACATTTTTCTCCCAAACGAAGGTCACTAGAAAGAAAATTTTAAAGCCTCCTGTTAGGCCATCATCTACACGACATAGCCCTTAATTTTCCTATGCGCAGCTCTTTGCAAAAGAGAGATATTGGCAAGGAAAAGCTGTCTTGTACCATTGCATTTTTCTCCCAAACGAAGGACACTAGAAAGAAAATTTTAAAGCCTCCTGTTAGGCCATCATCCACACGACATAGCCCTGAATTTTCCAATGCGCAGCTCTTTGCAAAAGAGAGATATTGGCAAGGAAAAGCTGTCTTGTACCTTTGCATTTTTCTCCCAAACGAAGGTCACTAGAAAGAAAATTTTAAAGCCTCCTGTTAGGCCATCATCTACACGACATAGCCCTGAATTTTCCAATGCGTAGCTCTTTGCAAAAGAGAGATATTGGCAAGGAAAAGCTGTCTTGTGCCTTTGCATTTTTCTCCCAAACGAAGGTCACTAGAAAGAAAATTTTAAAGCCTCCTGTTAGGCCATCATCTACACGACATAGCCCTGAATTTTCCAATGCGTAGCTCTTTGCAAAAGAGAGATATTGGCAAGGAAAAGCTGTCTTGTACCTTTGCATTTTTCTCCCAAACGAAGGACACTAGGAAGAAAATTTTAAAGCCTCCTGTTAGGCCATCATCTACACGAAATAGCCCTGAATTTTCCAATGCGCTGCTCTTTGCAAAAGAGAGATATTGGCAAGGAAAAGCTGTCTTGTACCATTGCATTTTTCTCCCAAACGAAGGACACTAGAAAGAAAATTTTAAAGCCTCCTGTTAGGCCATCATCTACACGACATAGCCCTGAATTTTCCAATACGCAGCTCTTTGCAAAAGAGAGATATTGGCAGGGAAAAGCTGTCTTGTACCTTTGCATTTTTCTCCCAAACGAAGGTCACTAGAAAGAAAATTTTAAAGCCTCCTGTTAGGCCATCATCTACACGACATAGCCCTGAATTTTCCAATGCGTAGCTCTTTGCAAAAGAGAGATATTGGCAAGGAAAAGCTGTCTTGTACCTTTGCATTTTTCTCCCAAACGAAGGACACTAGAAAGAAAATTTTAAAGCCTCCTGTTAGGCCATCATCTACACGAAATAGCCCTGAATTTTCCAATGCGCAGCTCTTTGCAAAAGAGAGATATTGGCAAGGAGAAGCTGTCTTGTACCATTGCATTTTTCTCCCAAACGAAGGACACTAGAAAGAAAATTTTAAAGCCTCCTGTTAGGCCATCATCTACACGACATAGCCCTGAATTTTCCAATGCGCAGCTCTTTGCAAAAGAGAGATATTGGCAAGGAAAAGCTGTCTTGTACCTTTGCATTTTTCTCCCAAACGAAGGACACTAGAAAGAAAATTTTAAAGCCTCCTGTTAGGCCATCATCTACACGAAAAAGCCCTGAATTTTCCAATGCGCAGCTCTTTGCAAAAGAGAGATATTGGCAAGGAAAAGCTGTCTTGTACCATTGCATTTTTCTCCCAAACGAAGGACACTAGAAAGAAAATTTTAAAGCCTCCTGTTAGGCCATCATCCACACGACATAGCCCTGAATTTTCCAATGCGCAGCTCTTTGCAAAAGAGAGATATTGGCAAGGAAAAGCTGTCTTGTACCATTGCATTTTTCTCCCAAACGAAGGACACTAGAAAGAAAATTTTAAAGCCTCCTGTTAGGCCATCATCCACACGACATAGCCCTGAATTTTCCAATGCGCAGCTCTTTGCAAAAGAGAGATATTGGCAAGGAAAAGCTGTCTTGTACCTTTGCATTTTTCTCCCAAACGAAGGACACTAGAAAGAAAATTTTAAAGCCTCCTGTTAGGCCATCATCTACACGACATAGCCCTGAATTTTCCAATGCGCAGCTCTTTGCAAAAGAAAGATATTGGCAAGGAAAAGCTGTCTTGTACCATTGCATTTTTCTCCCAAACGAAGGTCACTAGAAAGAAAATTTTAAAGCCTCCTGTTAGGCCATCATCTACACGACATAGCCCTTAATTTTCCAATGCGTAGCTCTTTGCAAAATAGAGATATTGGCAAGGAAAAGCTGTCTTGTACCTTTGCATTTTTCTCCCAAACGAAGGACACTAGAATTAAAATTTTAAAGCCTCCTGTTAGGCCATCATCTACACGACATAGCCCTGAATTTTCCAATGCGCAGCTCTTTGCAAAAGAGAGATATTGGCAAGGAAAAGCTGTCTTGTACCTTTGCATTTTTCTCCCAAACGAAGGTCACTAGAAAGAAAATGTTAAAGCCTCCTGTTAGGCCATCATCTACACGACATAGCCCTGAATTTTCCAATGCGTAGCTCTTTGCAAAAGAGAGATATTGGCAAGGAAAAGCTGTCTTGTACCTTTGCATTTTTCTCCCAAACGAAGGACACTAGAAAGAAAATTTTAAAGCCTCCTGTTAGGCCATCATCTACACGAAATAGCCCTGAATTTTCCAATGCGCAGCTCTTTGCAAAAGAGAGATATTGGCAAGGAAAAGCTGTCTTGTACCTTTGCATTTTTCTCCCAAACGAAGGACACTAGAAAGAAAATTTTAAAGCCTCCTGTTAGGCCATCATCTACACGACATAGCCCTGAATTTTCCAATGCGCTGCTCTTTGCAAAAGAGAGATATTGGCAAGGAAAAGCTGTCTTGTACCTTTGCATTTTTCTCCCAAACGAAGGACACTAGAATTAAAATTTTAAAGCCTCCTGTTAGGCCATCATCTACACGACATAGCCCTGAATTTTCCAATGCGTAGCTCTTTGCAAAAGAGAGATATTGGCAAGGAAAAGCTGTCTTGTACCTTTGCATTTTTCTCCCAAACGAAGGACACTAGAATTAAAATTTTAAAGCCTCCTGTTAGGCCATCATCTACACGAAATAGCCCTGAATTTTCCAATGCGCAGCTCTTTGCAAAAGAGAGATATTGGCAAGGAAAAGCTGTCTTGTACCATTGCATTTTTCTCCCAAACGAAGGACACTAGAAAGAAAATTTTAAAGCCTCCTGTTAGGCCATCATCCACACGACATAGCCCTGAATTTTCCAATGCGCAGCTCTTTGCAAAAGAGAGATATTGGCAAGGAAAAGCTGTCTTGTACCTTTGCATTTTTCTCCCAAACGAAGGTCACTAGAAAGAAAATTTTAAAGCCTCCTGTTAGGCCATCATCTACACGACATAGCCCTGAATTTTCCAATGCGTAGCTCTTTGCAAAAGAGAGATATTGGCAAGGAAAAGCTGTCTTGTACCTTTGCATTTTTCTCCCAAACGAAGGTCACTAGAAAGAAAATTTTAAAGCCTCCTGTTAGGCCATCATCTACACGACATAGCCCTGAATTTTCCAATGCGTAGCCCTTTGCAAAAGAGAGATATTGGCAAGGAAAAGCTGTCTTGTACCTTTGCATTTTTCTCCCAAACGAAGGTCACTAGAAAGAAAATTTTAAAGCCTCCTGTTAGGCCATCATCTACACGACATAGCCCTGAATTTTCCAATGCGTAGCTCTTTGCAAAAGAGAGATATTGGCAAGGAAAAGCTGTCTTGTACCATTGCATTTTTCTCCCAAACGAAGGACACTAGAAAGAAAATTTTAAAGCCACCTGTTAGGCCATCATCTACACGACATAGCCCTGAATTTTCCAATGCGCAGCTCTTTGCAAAAGAGAGATATTGGCAAGGAAAAGCTGTCTTGTACCTTTACATTTTTCTCCCAAACGAAGGTCACTAGAAAGAAAATTTTAAAGCCTCCTGTTAGGCCATCATCTACACGACATAGCCCTTAATTTTCCTATGCGCAGCTCTTTGCAAAAGAGAGATATTGGCAAGGAAAAGCTGTCTTGTACCATTGCATTTTTCTCCCAAACGAAGGACACTAGAAAGAAAATTTTAAAGCCTCCTGTTAGGCCATCATCCACACGACATAGCCCTGAATTTTCCAATGCGCAGCTCTTTGCAAAAGAGAGATATTGGCAAGGAAAAGCTGTCTTGTACCTTTGCATTTTTCTCCCAAACGAAGGTCACTAGAAAGAAAATTTTAAAGCCTCCTGTTAGGCCATCATCTACACGACATAGCCCTGAATTTTCCAATGCGTAGCTCTTTGCAAAAGAGAGATATTGGCAAGGAAAAGCTGTCTTGTACCTTTGCATTTTTCTCCCAAACGAAGGTCACTAGAAAGAAAATTTTAAAGCCTCCTGTTAGGCCATCATCTACACGACATAGCCCTGAATTTTCCAATGCGTAGCTCTTTGCAAAAGAGAGATATTGGCAAGGAAAAGCTGTCTTGTACCTTTGCATTTTTCTCCCAAACGAAGGTCACTAGAAAGAAAATTTTAAAGCCTCCTGTTAGGCCATCATCTACACGACATAGCCCTGAATTTTCCAATGCGTAGCTCTTTGCAAAAGAGAGATATTGGCAAGGAAAAGCTGTCTTGTACCATTGCATTTTTCTCCCAAACGAAGGACACTAGAAAGAAAATTTTAAAGCCACCTGTTAGGCCATCATCTACACGACATAGCCCTGAATTTTCCAATGCGCAGCTCTTTGCAAAAGAGAGATATTGGCAAGGAAAAGCTGTCTTGTACCTTTACATTTTTCTCCCAAACGAAGGTCACTAGAAAGAAAATTTTAAAGCCTCCTGTTAGGCCATCATCTACACGACATAGCCCTTAATTTTCCTATGCGCAGCTCTTTGCAAAAGAGAGATATTGGCAAGGAAAAGTTGTCTTGTACCTTTGCCTTTTTCTCCCAAACGAAGGTCACTAGAAAGAAAATTTTAAAGCCTCCTGTTAGGCCATCGTCTACACGACATAGCCCTGAATTTTCCAATGCGTAGCTCTTTGCAAAAGAGAGATATTGGCAAGGAAAAGCTGTCTTGTACCTTTGCATTTTTCTCCCAAACGAAGGACACTAGAAAGAAAATTTTAAAGCCTCCTGTTAGGCCATCATCTACACGAAATAGCCCTGAATTTTCCAATGCGCAGCTCTTTGCAAAAGAGAGATATTGGCAAGGAAAAGCTGTCTTGTACCATTGCATTTTTCTCCCAAACGAAGGACACTAGAAAGAAAATTTTAAAGCCTCCTGTTAGGCCATCATCTACACGACATAGCCCTGAATTTTCCAATGCGCAGCTCTTTGCAAAAGAGAGATATTGGCAAGGAAAAGCTGTCTTGTACCTTTGCATTTTTCTCCCAAACGAAGGACACTAGAAAGAAAATTTTAAAGCCTCCTGTTAGGCCATCATCTACACGACATAGCCCTGAATTTTCCAATGCGCAGCTCTTTGCAAAAGAGAGATATTGGCAAGGAAAAGCTGTCTTGTACCATTGCATTTTTCTCCCAAACGAAGGTCACTAGAAAGAAAATTTTAAAGCCTCCTGTTAGGCCATCATCTACACGACATAGCCCTTAATTTTCCAATGCGTAGCTCTTTGCAAAATAGAGATATTGGCAAGGAAAAGCTGTATTGTACCTTTGCATTTTTCTCCCAAACGAAGGACACTAGAATTAAAATTTTAAAGCCTCCTGTTAGGCCATCATCTACACGACATAGCCCTGAATTTTCCAATGCGCAGCTCTTTGCAAAAGAGAGATATTGGCAAGGAAAAGCTGTCTTGTACCTTAGCATTTTTCTCCCAAACGAAGGTCACTAGAAAGAAAATTTTAAAGCCTCCTGTTAGGCCATCATCTACACGACATAGCCCTGAATTTTCCAATGCGTAGCTCTTTGCAAAAGAGAGATATTGGCAAGGAAAAGCTGTCTTGTACCTTTGCACTTTTCTCCCAAACGAAGGACACTAGAAAGAAAATTTTAAAGCCTCCTGTTAGGCCATCATCTACACGAAATAGCCCTGAATTTTCCAATGCGCAGCTCTTTGCAAAAGAGAGATATTGGCAAGGAAAAGCTGTCTTGTACCATTGCATTTTTCTCCCAAACGAAGGACACTAGAAAGAAAATTTTAAAGCCTCCTGTTAGGCCATCATCCACACGACATAGCCCTGAATTTTCCAATGCGCAGCTCTTTGCAAAAGAGAGATATTGGCAAGGAAAAGCTGTCTTGTACCTTTGCATTTTTCTCCCAAACGAAGGACACTAGAATTAAAATTTTAAAGCCTCCTGTTAGGCCATCATCTACACGACATAGCCCTGAATTTTCCAATGCGCAGCTCTTTGCAAAAGAGAGATATTGGCAAGGAAAAGCTGTCTTGTACCTTTGCATTTTTCTCCCAAACGAAGGTCACTAGAAAGAAAATGTTAAAGCCTCCTGTTAGGCCATCATCTACACGACATAGCCCTGAATTTTCCAATGCGTAGCTCTTTGCAAAAGAGAGATATTGGCAAGGAAAAGCTGTCTTGTACCTTTGCATTTTTCTCCCAAACGAAGGACACTAGAAAGAAAATTTTAAAGCCTCCTGTTAGGCCATCATCTACACGAAATAGCCCTGAATTTTCCAATGCGCAGCTCTTTGCAAAAGAGAGATATTGGCAAGGAAAAGCTGTCTTGTACCTTTGCATTTTTCTCCCAAACGAAGGACACTAGAAAGAAAATTTTAAAGCCTCCTGTTAGGCCATCATCTACACGACATAGCCCTGAATTTTCCAATGCGCTGCTCTTTGCAAAAGAGAGATATTGGCAAGGAAAAGCTGTCTTGTACCTTTGCATTTTTCTCCCAAACGAAGGACACTAGAATTAAAATTTTAAAGCCTCCTGTTAGGCCATCATCTACACGACATAGCCCTGAATTTTCCAATGCGTAGCTCTTTGCAAAAGAGAGATATTGGCAAGGAAAAGCTGTCTTGTACCTTTGCATTTTTCTCCCAAACGAAGGACACTAGAATTAAAATTTTAAAGCCTCCTGTTAGGCCATCATCTACACGAAATAGCCCTGAATTTTCCAATGCGCAGCTCTTTGCAAAAGAGAGATATTGGCAAGGAAAAGCTGTCTTGTACCATTGCATTTTTCTCCCAAACGAAGGACACTAGAAAGAAAATTTTAAAGCCTCCTGTTAGGCCATCATCCACACGACATAGCCCTGAATTTTCCAATGCGCAGCTCTTTGCAAAAGAGAGATATTGGCAAGGAAAAGCTGTCTTGTACCTTTGCATTTTTCTCCCAAACGAAGGTCACTAGAAAGAAAATTTTAAAGCCTCCTGTTAGGCCATCATCTACACGACATAGCCCTGAATTTTCCAATGCGTAGCTCTTTGCAAAAGAGAGATATTGGCAAGGAAAAGCTGTCTTGTACCTTTGCATTTTTCTCCCAAACGAAGGTCACTAGAAAGAAAATTTTAAAGCCTCCTGTTAGGCCATCATCTACACGACATAGCCCTGAATTTTCCAATGCGTAGCTCTTTGCAAAAGAGAGATATTGGCAAGGAAAAGCTGTCTTGTACCTTTGCATTTTTCTCCCAAACGAAGGTCACTAGAAAGAAAATTTTAAAGCCTCCTGTTAGGCCATCATCTACACGACATAGCCCTGAATTTTCCAATGCGTAGCTCTTTGCAAAAGAGAGATATTGGCAAGGAAAAGCTGTCTTGTACCATTGCATTTTTCTCCCAAACGAAGGACACTAGAAAGAAAATTTTAAAGCCACCTGTTAGGCCATCATCTACACGACATAGCCCTGAATTTTCCAATGCGCAGCTCTTTGCAAAAGAGAGATATTGGCAAGGAAAAGCTGTCTTGTACCTTTACATTTTTCTCCCAAACGAAGGTCACTAGAAAGAAAATTTTAAAGCCTCCTGTTAGGCCATCATCTACACGACATAGCCCTTAATTTTCCTATGCGCAGCTCTTTGCAAAAGAGAGATATTGGCAAGGAAAAGCTGTCTTGTACCATTGCATTTTTCTCCCAAACGAAGGACACTAGAAAGAAAATTTTAAAGCCTCCTGTTAGGCCATCATCCACACGACATAGCCCTGAATTTTCCAATGCGCAGCTCTTTGCAAAAGAGAGATATTGGCAAGGAAAAGCTGTCTTGTACCTTTGCATTTTTCTCCCAAACGAAGGTCACTAGAAAGAAAATTTTAAAGCCTCCTGTTAGGCCATCATCTACACGACATAGCCCTGAATTTTCCAATGCGTAGCTCTTTGCAAAAGAGAGATATTGGCAAGGAAAAGCTGTCTTGTACCTTTGCATTTTTCTCCCAAACGAAGGTCACTAGAAAGAAAATTTTAAAGCCTCCTGTTAGGCCATCATCTACACGACATAGCCCTGAATTTTCCAATGCGTAGCTCTTTGCAAAAGAGAGATATTGGCAAGGAAAAGCTGTCTTGTACCTTTGCATTTTTCTCCCAAACGAAGGTCACTAGAAAGAAAATTTTAAAGCCTCCTGTTAGGCCATCATCTACACGACATAGCCCTGAATTTTCCAATGCGTAGCTCTTTGCAAAAGAGAGATATTGGCAAGGAAAAGCTGTCTTGTACCATTGCATTTTTCTCCCAAACGAAGGACACTAGAAAGAAAATTTTAAAGCCACCTGTTAGGCCATCATCTACACGACATAGCCCTTAATTTTCCAATGCGCAGCTCTTTGCAAAAGAGAGATATTGGCAAGGAAAAGCTGTCTTGTACCATTGCATTTTTCTCCCAAACGAAGGACACTAGAAAGAAAATTTTAAAGCCTCCTGTTAGGCCATCATCCACACGACATAGCCCTGAATTTTCCAATGCGCAGCTCTTTGCAAAAGAGAGATATTGGCAAGGAAAAGCTGTCTTGTACCTTTGCATTTTTCTCCCAAACGAAGGTCACTAGAAAGAAAATTTTAAAGCCTCCTGTTAGGCCATCATCTACACGACATAGCCCTGAATTTTCCAATGCGTAGCTCTTTGCAAAAGAGAGATATTGGCAAGGAAAAGCTGTCTTGTACCTTTGCATTTTTCTCCCAAACGAAGGTCACTAGAAAGAAAATTTTAAAGCCTCCTGTTAGGCCATCATCTACACGACATAGCCCTGAATTTTCCAATGCGTAGCTCTTTGCAAAAGAGAGATATTGGCAAGGAAAAGCTGTCTTGTACCATTGCATTTTTCTCCCAAACGAAGGACACTAGAAAGAAAATTTTAAAGCCACCTGTTAGGCCATCATCTACACGACATAGCCCTTAATTTTCCAATGCGCAGCTCTTTGCAAAAGAGAGATATTGGCAAGGAAAAGCTGTCTTGTACCATTGCATTTTTCTCCCAAACGAAGGACACTAGAAAGAAAATTTTAAAGCCTCCTGTTAGGCCATCATCCACACGACATAGCCCTGAATTTTCCAATGCGCAGCTCTTTGCAAAAGAGAGATATTGGCAAGGAAAAGCTGTCTTGTACCTTTGCATTTTTCTCCCAAACGAAGGTCACTAGAAAGAAAATTTTAAAGCCTCCTGTTAGGCCATCATCTACACGACATAGCCCTGAATTTTCCAATGCGTAGCTCTTTGCAAAAGAGAGATATTGGCAAGGAAAAGCTGTCTTGTACCTTTGCATTTTTCTCCCAAACGAAGGTCACTAGAAAGAAAATTTTAAAGCCTCCTGTTAGGCCATCATCTACACGACATAGCCCTGAATTTTCCAATGCGTAGCTCTTTGCAAAAGAGAGATATTGGCAAGGAAAAGCTGTCTTGTACCTTTGCATTTTTCTCCCAAACGAAGGACACTAGGAAGAAAATTTTAAAGCCTCCTGTTAGGCCATCATCTACACGAAATAGCCCTGAATTTTCCAATGCGCTGCTCTTTGCAAAAGAGAGATATTGGCAAGGAAAAGCTGTCTTGTACCATTGCATTTTTCTCCCAAACGAAGGACACTAGAAAGAAAATTTTAAAGCCTCCTGTTAGGCCATCATCTACACGACATAGCCCTGAATTTTCCAATACGCAGCTCTTTGCAAAAGAGAGATATTGGCAGGGAAAAGCTGTCTTGTACCTTTGCATTTTTCTCCCAAACGAAGGTCACTAGAAAGAAAATTTTAAAGCCTCCTGTTAGGCCATCATCTACACGACATAGCCCTGAATTTTCCAATGCGTAGCTCTTTGCAAAAGAGAGATATTGGCAAGGAAAAGCTGTCTTGTACCTTTGCATTTTTCTCCCAAACGAAGGACACTAGAAAGAAAATTTTAAAGCCTCCTGTTAGGCCATCATCTACACGAAATAGCCCTGAATTTTCCAATGCGCAGCTCTTTGCAAAAGAGAGATATTGGCAAGGAGAAGCTGTCTTGTACCATTGCATTTTTCTCCCAAACGAAGGACACTAGAAAGAAAATTTTAAAGCCTCCTGTTAGGCCATCATCTACACGACATAGCCCTGAATTTTCCAATGCGCAGCTCTTTGCAAAAGAGAGATATTGGCAAGGAAAAGCTGTCTTGTACCTTTGCATTTTTCTCCCAAACGAAGGACACTAGAAAGAAAATTTTAAAGCCTCCTGTTAGGCCATCATCTACACGAAAAAGCCCTGAATTTTCCAATGCGCAGCTCTTTGCAAAAGAGAGATATTGGCAAGGAAAAGCTGTCTTGTACCATTGCATTTTTCTCCCAAACGAAGGACACTAGAAAGAAAATTTTAAAGCCTCCTGTTAGGCCATCATCCACACGACATAGCCCTGAATTTTCCAATGCGCAGCTCTTTGCAAAAGAGAGATATTGGCAAGGAAAAGCTGTCTTGTACCATTGCATTTTTCTCCCAAACGAAGGACACTAGAAAGAAAATTTTAAAGCCTCCTGTTAGGCCATCATCCACACGACATAGCCCTGAATTTTCCAATGCGCAGCTCTTTGCAAAAGAGAGATATTGGCAAGGAAAAGCTGTCTTGTACCTTTGCATTTTTCTCCCAAACGAAGGACACTAGAAAGAAAATTTTAAAGCCTCCTGTTAGGCCATCATCTACACGACATAGCCCTGAATTTTCCAATGCGCAGCTCTTTGCAAAAGAAAGATATTGGCAAGGAAAAGCTGTCTTGTACCATTGCATTTTTCTCCCAAACGAAGGTCACTAGAAAGAAAATTTTAAAGCCTCCTGTTAGGCCATCATCTACACGACATAGCCCTTAATTTTCCAATGCGTAGCTCTTTGCAAAATAGAGATATTGGCAAGGAAAAGCTGTCTTGTACCTTTGCATTTTTCTCCCAAACGAAGGACACTAGAATTAAAATTTTAAAGCCTCCTGTTAGGCCATCATCTACACGACATAGCCCTGAATTTTCCAATGCGCAGCTCTTTGCAAAAGAGAGATATTGGCAAGGAAAAGCTGTCTTGTACCTTTGCATTTTTCTCCCAAACGAAGGTCACTAGAAAGAAAATGTTAAAGCCTCCTGTTAGGCCATCATCTACACGACATAGCCCTGAATTTTCCAATGCGTAGCTCTTTGCAAAAGAGAGATATTGGCAAGGAAAAGCTGTCTTGTACCTTTGCATTTTTCTCCCAAACGAAGGACACTAGAAAGAAAATTTTAAAGCCTCCTGTTAGGCCATCATCTACACGAAATAGCCCTGAATTTTCCAATGCGCAGCTCTTTGCAAAAGAGAGATATTGGCAAGGAAAAGCTGTCTTGTACCTTTGCATTTTTCTCCCAAACGAAGGACACTAGAAAGAAAATTTTAAAGCCTCCTGTTAGGCCATCATCTACACGACATAGCCCTGAATTTTCCAATGCGCTGCTCTTTGCAAAAGAGAGATATTGGCAAGGAAAAGCTGTCTTGTACCTTTGCATTTTTCTCCCAAACGAAGGACACTAGAATTAAAATTTTAAAGCCTCCTGTTAGGCCATCATCTACACGACATAGCCCTGAATTTTCCAATGCGTAGCTCTTTGCAAAAGAGAGATATTGGCAAGGAAAAGCTGTCTTGTACCTTTGCATTTTTCTCCCAAACGAAGGACACTAGAATTAAAATTTTAAAGCCTCCTGTTAGGCCATCATCTACACGAAATAGCCCTGAATTTTCCAATGCGCAGCTCTTTGCAAAAGAGAGATATTGGCAAGGAAAAGCTGTCTTGTACCATTGCATTTTTCTCCCAAACGAAGGACACTAGAAAGAAAATTTTAAAGCCTCCTGTTAGGCCATCATCCACACGACATAGCCCTGAATTTTCCAATGCGCAGCTCTTTGCAAAAGAGAGATATTGGCAAGGAAAAGCTGTCTTGTACCTTTGCATTTTTCTCCCAAACGAAGGTCACTAGAAAGAAAATTTTAAAGCCTCCTGTTAGGCCATCATCTACACGACATAGCCCTGAATTTTCCAATGCGTAGCTCTTTGCAAAAGAGAGATATTGGCAAGGAAAAGCTGTCTTGTACCTTTGCATTTTTCTCCCAAACGAAGGTCACTAGAAAGAAAATTTTAAAGCCTCCTGTTAGGCCATCATCTACACGACATAGCCCTGAATTTTCCAATGCGTAGCTCTTTGCAAAAGAGAGATATTGGCAAGGAAAAGCTGTCTTGTACCTTTGCATTTTTCTCCCAAACGAAGGTCACTAGAAAGAAAATTTTAAAGCCTCCTGTTAGGCCATCATCTACACGACATAGCCCTGAATTTTCCAATGCGTAGCTCTTTGCAAAAGAGAGATATTGGCAAGGAAAAGCTGTCTTGTACCATTGCATTTTTCTCCCAAACGAAGGACACTAGAAAGAAAATTTTAAAGCCACCTGTTAGGCCATCATCTACACGACATAGCCCTGAATTTTCCAATGCGCAGCTCTTTGCAAAAGAGAGATATTGGCAAGGAAAAGCTGTCTTGTACCTTTACATTTTTCTCCCAAACGAAGGTCACTAGAAAGAAAATTTTAAAGCCTCCTGTTAGGCCATCATCTACACGACATAGCCCTTAATTTTCCTATGCGCAGCTCTTTGCAAAAGAGAGATATTGGCAAGGAAAAGCTGTCTTGTACCATTGCATTTTTCTCCCAAACGAAGGACACTAGAAAGAAAATTTTAAAGCCTCCTGTTAGGCCATCATCCACACGACATAGCCCTGAATTTTCCAATGCGCAGCTCTTTGCAAAAGAGAGATATTGGCAAGGAAAAGCTGTCTTGTACCTTTGCATTTTTCTCCCAAACGAAGGTCACTAGAAAGAAAATTTTAAAGCCTCCTGTTAGGCCATCATCTACACGACATAGCCCTGAATTTTCCAATGCGTAGCTCTTTGCAAAAGAGAGATATTGGCAAGGAAAAGCTGTCTTGTACCTTTGCATTTTTCTCCCAAACGAAGGTCACTAGAAAGAAAATTTTAAAGCCTCCTGTTAGGCCATCATCTACACGACATAGCCCTGAATTTTCCAATGCGTAGCTCTTTGCAAAAGAGAGATATTGGCAAGGAAAAGCTGTCTTGTACCTTTGCATTTTTCTCCCAAACGAAGGTCACTAGAAAGAAAATTTTAAAGCCTCCTGTTAGGCCATCATCTACACGACATAGCCCTGAATTTTCCAATGCGTAGCTCTTTGCAAAAGAGAGATATTGGCAAGGAAAAGCTGTCTTGTACCATTGCATTTTTCTCCCAAACGAAGGACACTAGAAAGAAAATTTTAAAGCCACCTGTTAGGCCATCATCTACACGACATAGCCCTGAATTTTCCAATGCGCAGCTCTTTGCAAAAGAGAGATATTGGCAAGGAAAAGCTGTCTTGTACCTTTACATTTTTCTCCCAAACGAAGGTCACTAGAAAGAAAATTTTAAAGCCTCCTGTTAGGCCATCATCTACACGACATAGCCCTTAATTTTCCTATGCGCAGCTCTTTGCAAAAGAGAGATATTGGCAAGGAAAAGTTGTCTTGTACCTTTGCCTTTTTCTCCCAAACGAAGGTCACTAGAAAGAAAATTTTAAAGCCTCCTGTTAGGCCATCGTCTACACGACATAGCCCTGAATTTTCCAATGCGTAGCTCTTTGCAAAAGAGAGATATTGGCAAGGAAAAGCTGTCTTGTACCTTTGCATTTTTCTCCCAAACGAAGGACACTAGAAAGAAAATTTTAAAGCCTCCTGTTAGGCCATCATCTACACGAAATAGCCCTGAATTTTCCAATGCGCAGCTCTTTGCAAAAGAGAGATATTGGCAAGGAAAAGCTGTCTTGTACCATTGCATTTTTCTCCCAAACGAAGGACACTAGAAAGAAAATTTTAAAGCCTCCTGTTAGGCCATCATCTACACGACATAGCCCTGAATTTTCCAATGCGCAGCTCTTTGCAAAAGAGAGATATTGGCAAGGAAAAGCTGTCTTGTACCTTTGCATTTTTCTCCCAAACGAAGGACACTAGAAAGAAAATTTTAAAGCCTCCTGTTAGGCCATCATCTACACGACATAGCCCTGAATTTTCCAATGCGCAGCTCTTTGCAAAAGAGAGATATTGGCAAGGAAAAGCTGTCTTGTACCATTGCATTTTTCTCCCAAACGAAGGTCACTAGAAAGAAAATTTTAAAGCCTCCTGTTAGGCCATCATCTACACGACATAGCCCTTAATTTTCCAATGCGTAGCTCTTTGCAAAATAGAGATATTGGCAAGGAAAAGCTGTCTTGTACCTTTGCATTTTTCTCCCAAACGAAGGACACTAGAATTAAAATTTTAAAGCCTCCTGTTAGGCCATCATCTACACGACATAGCCCTGAATTTTCCAATGCGCAGCTCTTTGCAAAAGAGAGATATTGGCAAGGAAAAGCTGTCTTGTACCTTAGCATTTTTCTCCCAAACGAAGGTCACTAGAAAGAAAATTTTAAAGCCTCCTGTTAGGCCATCATCTACACGACATAGCCCTGAATTTTCCAATGCGTAGCTCTTTGCAAAAGAGAGATATTGGCAAGGAAAAGCTGTCTTGTACCTTTGCACTTTTCTCCCAAACGAAGGACACTAGAAAGAAAATTTTAAAGCCTCCTGTTAGGCCATCATCTACACGAAATAGCCCTGAATTTTCCAATGCGCAGCTCTTTGCAAAAGAGAGATATTGGCAAGGAAAAGCTGTCTTGTACCATTGCATTTTTCTCCCAAACGAAGGACACTAGAAAGAAAATTTTAAAGCCTCCTGTTAGGCCATCATCCACACGACATAGCCCTGAATTTTCCAATGCGCAGCTCTTTGCAAAAGAGAGATATTGGCAAGGAAAAGCTGTCTTGTACCATTGCATTTTTCTCCCAAACGAAGGACACTAGAAAGAAAATTTTAAAGCCTCCTGTTAGGCCATCATCTACACGACATAGCCCTTAATTTTCCTATGCGCAGCTCTTTGCAAAAGAGAGATATTGGCAAGGAAAAGCTGTCTTGTACCATTGCATTTTTCTCCCAAACGAAGGACACTAGAAAGAAAATTTTAAAGCCTCCTGTTAGGCCATCATCCACACGACATAGCCCTGAATTTTCCAATGCGCAGCTCTTTGCAAAAGAGAGATATTGGCAAGGAAAAGCTGTCTTGTACCTTTGCATTTTTCTCCCAAACGAAGGTCACTAGAAAGAAAATTTTAAAGCCTCCTGTTAGGCCATCATCTACACGACATAGCCCTGAATTTTCCAATGCGTAGCTCTTTGCAAAAGAGAGATATTGGCAAGGAAAAGCTGTCTTGTACCTTTGCATTTTTCTCCCAAACGAAGGTCACTAGAAAGAAAATTTTAAAGCCTCCTGTTAGGCCATCATCTACACGACATAGCCCTGAATTTTCCAATGCGTAGCTCTTTGCAAAAGAGAGATATTGGCAAGGAAAAGCTGTCTTGTACCTTTGCATTTTTCTCCCAAACGAAGGTCACTAGAAAGAAAATTTTAAAGCCTCCTGTTAGGCCATCATCTACACGACATAGCCCTGAATTTTCCAATGCGTAGCTCTTTGCAAAAGAGAGATATTGGCAAGGAAAAGCTGTCTTGTACCATTGCATTTTTCTCCCAAACGAAGGACACTAGAAAGAAAATTTTAAAGCCACCTGTTAGGCCATCATCTACACGACATAGCCCTGAATTTTCCAATGCGCAGCTCTTTGCAAAAGAGAGATATTGGCAAGGAAAAGCTGTCTTGTACCTTTACATTTTTCTCCCAAACGAAGGTCACTAGAAAGAAAATTTTAAAGCCTCCTGTTAGGCCATCATCTACACGACATAGCCCTTAATTTTCCTATGCGCAGCTCTTTGCAAAAGAGAGATATTGGCAAGGAAAAGCTGTCTTGTACCATTGCATTTTTCTCCCAAACGAAGGACACTAGAAAGAAAATTTTAAAGCCTCCTGTTAGGCCATCATCCACACGACATAGCCCTGAATTTTCCAATGCGCAGCTCTTTGCAAAAGAGAGATATTGGCAAGGAAAAGCTGTCTTGTACCTTTGCATTTTTCTCCCAAACGAAGGTCACTAGAAAGAAAATTTTAAAGCCTCCTGTTAGGCCATCATCTACACGACATAGCCCTGAATTTTCCAATGCGTAGCTCTTTGCAAAAGAGAGATATTGGCAAGGAAAAGCTGTCTTGTACCTTTGCATTTTTCTCCCAAACGAAGGTCACTAGAAAGAAAATTTTAAAGCCTCCTGTTAGGCCATCATCTACACGACATAGCCCTGAATTTTCCAATGCGTAGCTCTTTGCAAAAGAGAGATATTGGCAAGGAAAAGCTGTCTTGTACCTTTGCATTTTTCTCCCAAACGAAGGTCACTAGAAAGAAAATTTTAAAGCCTCCTGTTAGGCCATCATCTACACGACATAGCCCTGAATTTTCCAATGCGTAGCTCTTTGCAAAAGAGAGATATTGGCAAGGAAAAGCTGTCTTGTACCATTGCATTTTTCTCCCAAACGAAGGACACTAGAAAGAAAATTTTAAAGCCACCTGTTAGGCCATCATCTACACGACATAGCCCTGAATTTTCCAATGCGCAGCTCTTTGCAAAAGAGAGATATTGGCAAGGAAAAGCTGTCTTGTACCTTTACATTTTTCTCCCAAACGAAGGTCACTAGAAAGAAAATTTTAAAGCCTCCTGTTAGGCCATCATCTACACGACATAGCCCTTAATTTTCCTATGCGCAGCTCTTTGCAAAAGAGAGATATTGGCAAGGAAAAGTTGTCTTGTACCTTTGCCTTTTTCTCCCAAACGAAGGTCACTAGAAAGAAAATTTTAAAGCCTCCTGTTAGGCCATCGTCTACACGACATAGCCCTGAATTTTCCAATGCGTAGCTCTTTGCAAAAGAGAGATATTGGCAAGGAAAAGCTGTCTTGTACCTTTGCATTTTTCTCCCAAACGAAGGACACTAGAAAGAAAATTTTAAAGCCTCCTGTTAGGCCATCATCTACACGAAATAGCCCTGAATTTTCCAATGCGCAGCTCTTTGCAAAAGAGAGATATTGGCAAGGAAAAGCTGTCTTGTACCATTGCATTTTTCTCCCAAACGAAGGACACTAGAAAGAAAATTTTAAAGCCTCCTGTTAGGCCATCATCTACACGACATAGCCCTGAATTTTCCAATGCGCAGCTCTTTGCAAAAGAGAGATATTGGCAAGGAAAAGCTGTCTTGTACCTTTGCATTTTTCTCCCAAACGAAGGACACTAGAAAGAAAATTTTAAAGCCTCCTGTTAGGCCATCATCTACACGACATAGCCCTGAATTTTCCAATGCGCAGCTCTTTGCAAAAGAGAGATATTGGCAAGGAAAAGCTGTCTTGTACCATTGCATTTTTCTCCCAAACGAAGGTCACTAGAAAGAAAATTTTAAAGCCTCCTGTTAGGCCATCATCTACACGACATAGCCCTTAATTTTCCAATGCGTAGCTCTTTGCAAAATAGAGATATTGGCAAGGAAAAGCTGTCTTGTACCTTTGCATTTTTCTCCCAAACGAAGGACACTAGAATTAAAATTTTAAAGCCTCCTGTTAGGCCATCATCTACACGACATAGCCCTGAATTTTCCAATGCGCAGCTCTTTGCAAAAGAGAGATATTGGCAAGGAAAAGCTGTCTTGTACCTTAGCATTTTTCTCCCAAACGAAGGTCACTAGAAAGAAAATTTTAAAGCCTCCTGTTAGGCCATCATCTACACGACATAGCCCTGAATTTTCCAATGCGTAGCTCTTTGCAAAAGAGAGATATTGGCAAGGAAAAGCTGTCTTGTACCATTGCATTTTTCTCCCAAACGAAGGACACTAGAAAGAAAATTTTAAAGCCACCTGTTAGGCCATCATCTACACGACATAGCCCTGAATTTTCCAATGCGCAGCTCTTTGCAAAAGAGAGATATTGGCAAGGAAAAGCTGTCTTGTACCTTTACATTTTTCTCCCAAACGAAGGTCACTAGAAAGAAAATTTTAAAGCCTCCTGTTAGGCCATCATCTACACGACATAGCCCTTAATTTTCCTATGCGCAGCTCTTTGCAAAAGAGAGATATTGGCAAGGAAAAGTTGTCTTGTACCTTTGCCTTTTTCTCCCAAACGAAGGTCACTAGAAAGAAAATTTTAAAGCCTCCTGTTAGGCCATCGTCTACACGACATAGCCCTGAATTTTCCAATGCGTAGCTCTTTGCAAAAGAGAGATATTGGCAAGGAAAAGCTGTCTTGTACCTTTGCATTTTTCTCCCAAACGAAGGACACTAGAAAGAAAATTTTAAAGCCTCCTGTTAGGCCATCATCTACACGAAATAGCCCTGAATTTTCCAATGCGCAGCTCTTTGCAAAAGATAGATATTGGCAAGGAAAAGCTGTCTTGTACCATTGCATTTTTCTCCCAAACGAAGGACACTAGAAAGAAAATTTTAAAGCCTCCTGTTAGGCCATCATCTACACGACATAGCCCTGAATTTTCCAATGCGCAGCTCTTTGCAAAAGAGAGATATTGGCAAGGAAAAGCTGTCTTGTACCTTTGCATTTTTCTCCCAAACGAAGGACACTAGAAAGAAAATTTTAAAGCCTCCTGTTAGGCCATCATCTACACGACATAGCCCTGAATTTTCCAATGCGCAGCTCTTTGCAAAAGAGAGATATTGGCAAGGAAAAGCTGTCTTGTACCATTGCATTTTTCTCCCAAACGAAGGTCACTAGAAAGAAAATTTTAAAGCCTCCTGTTAGGCCATCATCTACACGACATAGCCCTTAATTTTCCAATGCGTAGCTCTTTGCAAAATAGAGATATTGGCAAGGAAAAGCTGTCTTGTACCTTTGCATTTTTCTCCCAAACGAAGGACACTAGAATTAAAATTTTAAAGCCTCCTGTTAGGCCATCATCTACACGACATAGCCCTGAATTTTCCAATGCGCAGCTCTTTGCAAAAGAGAGATATTGGCAAGGAAAAGCTGTCTTGTACCTTAGCATTTTTCTCCCAAACGAAGGTCACTAGAAAGAAAATTTTAAAGCCTCCTGTTAGGCCATCATCTACACGACATAGCCCTGAATTTTCCAATGCGTAGCTCTTTGCAAAAGAGAGATATTGGCAAGGAAAAGCTGTCTTGTACCTTTGCACTTTTCTCCCAAACGAAGGACACTAGAAAGAAAATTTTAAAGCCTCCTGTTAGGCCATCATCTACACGAAATAGCCCTGAATTTTCCAATGCGCAGCTCTTTGCAAAAGAGAGATATTGGCAAGGAAAAGCTGTCTTGTACCATTGCATTTTTCTCCCAAACGAAGGTCACTAGAAAGAAAATTTTAAAGCCTCCTGTTAGGCCATCATCTACACGACATAGCCCTGAATTTTCCAATGCGTAGCTCTTTGCAAAAGAGAGATATTGGCAAGGAAAAGCTGTCTTGTACCTTTGCACTTTTCTCCCAAACGAAGGACACTAGAAAGAAAATTTTAAAGCCTCCTGTTAGGCCATCATCTACACGACATAGCCCTGAATTTTCCAATGCGCAGCTCTTTGCAAAAGAGAGATATTGGCAAGGAAAAGCTGTCTTGTACCTTAGCATTTTTCTCCCAAACGAAGGTCACTAGAAAGAAAATTTTAAAGCCTCCTGTTAGGCCATCATCTACACGACATAGCCCTGAATTTTCCAATGCGTAGCTCTTTGCAAAAGAGAGATATTGGCAAGGAAAAGCTGTCTTGTACCTTTGCACTTTTCTCCCAAACGAAGGACACTAGAAAGAAAATTTTAAAGCCTCCTGTTAGGCCATCATCTACACGAAATAGCCCTGAATTTTCCAATGCGCAGCTCTTTGCAAAAGAGAGATATTGGCAGGGAAAAGCTGTCTTGTACCATTGCATTTTTCTCCCAAACGAAGGACACTAGAAAGAAAATTTTAAAGCCACCTGTTAGGCCATCATCTACACGACATAGCCCTGAATTTTCCAATGCGCAGCTCTTTGCAAAAGAGAGATATTGGCAAGGAAAAGCTGTCTTGTACCTTTGCATTTTTCTCCCAAACGAAGGTCACTAGAAAGAAAATTTTAAAGCCTCCTGTTAGGCCATCATCTACACGACATAGCCCTTAATTTTCCTATGCGCAGCTCTTTGCAAAAGAGAGATATTGGCAAGGAAAAGCTGTCTTGTACCTTTGCATTTTTCTCCCAAACGAAGGTCACTAGAAAGAAAATTTTAAAGCCTCCTGTTAGGCCATCATCTACACGACATAGCCCTGAATTTTCCAATGCGCAGCTCTTTGCAAAAGAGAGATATTGGCAAGGAAAAGCTGTCTTGTACCTTTGCATTTTTCTCCCAAACGAAGGACACTAGAATTAAAATTTTAAAGCCTCCTGTTAGGCCATCATCTACACGACATAGCCCTGAATTTTCCAATGCGTAGCTCTTTGCAAAAGAGAGATATTGGCAAGGAAAAGCTGTCTTGTACCTTTGCATTTTTCTCCCAAACGAAGGACACTAGAATTAAAATTTTAAAGCCTCCTGTTAGGCCATCATCTACACGACATAGCCCTGAATTTTCCAATGCGCAGCTCTTTGCAAAAGAGAGATATTGGCAAGGAAAAGCTGTCTTGTACCTTTGCATTTTTCTCCCAAACGAAGGACACTAGAAAGAAACTTTTAAAGCCTCCTGTTAGGCCATCATCTACACGACATAGCCCTGAATTTTCCAATGTGCAGCTCTTTGCAAAAGAGAGATATTGGCAAGGAAAAGCTTTCTTGTACCATTGCATTTTTCTCCCAAACGAAGGACACTAGAAAGAAAATTTTAAAGCCTCCTGTTAAGCCATCATCTACACGACATAGCCCTGAATTTTCCAATGCGTAGCTCTTTGCAAAAGAGAGATATTGGCAAGGAAAAGCTGTCTTGTACCTTTGCATTTTTCTCCCAAACGAAGGTAACTAGAAAGAAAATTTTAAAGCCTCCTGTTAGGCCATCATCTACACGACATAGCCCTGAATTTTCCAATGCGTAGCTCTTTGCAAAAGAGTGATATTGGCAAGGAAAAGCTGTCTTTGTACCTTTGCATTTTTCTCCCAAACGAAGGACACTAGAAAGAAAATTTTAAAGCCTCCTGTTAGGCCATCATCTACACGACATAGCCCTGAATTTTCCAATGCGCAGCTCTTTGCAAAAGAGAGATATCGGCAAGGAAAAGCTGTCTTGTACCTTTGCATTTTTCTCCCAAACGAAGGACACTAGAAAGAAAATTTTAAAGCCTCCTGTTTAGACCATCATCTACACGGCATAGCCATGAATTTTCCAATGCGCAGCTCTTTGCAAAAGAGAGATATTGGCAAGGAAAAGCTGTCTTGTACCATTGCATTTTTCTCCCAAACGAAGGACACTAGAATTAAAATTTTAAAGCCTCCTGTTAGGCCATCATCTACACGACATAGCCCTGAATTTTCCAATGCGCAGCTCTTTGCAAAAGAGAGATATTGGCAAGGAAAAGCTGTCTTGTACCTTTGCATTTTTCTCCCAAACGAAGGACACTAGAAAGAAACTTTTAAAGCCTCCTGTTAGGCCATCATCTACACGACATAGCCCTGAATTTTCCAATGCGCAGCTCTTTGCAAAAGAGAGATATTGGCAAGGAAAAGCTTTCTTGTACCATTGCATTTTTCTCCCAAACGAAGGACACTAGAAAGAAAATTTTAAAGCCTCCTGTTAAGCCATCATCTACACGACATAGCCCTGAATTTTCCAATGCGTAGCTCTTTGCAAAAGAGAGATATTGGCAAGGAAAAGCTGTCTTGTACCTTTGCATTTTTCTCCCAAACGAAGGACACTAGAAAGAAAATTTTAAAGCCTCCTGTTTAGACCATCATCTACACGGCATAGCCATGAATTTTCCAATGCGCAGCTCTTTGCAAAAGAGAGATATTGGCAAGGAAAAGCTGTCTTGTACCTTTGCATTTTTTTCCCAAACGAAGGACACTAGAATTAAAATTTTAAAGCCTCCTGTTAGGCCATCATCTACACGACATAGCCCTGAATTTTCCAATGCGTAGCTCTTTGCAAAAGAGAGATATTGGCAAGCAAAAGCTGTCTTGTACCTTTGCATTTTTCTCCCAAACGAAGGACACTAGAAAGAAAATTTTAAAGCCTCCGGTTAGGCAATCATCTACACGACATAGCCCCGATTTTTCCAATGCGCAGCTCTTTGCAAAAGAGAGATATTGGCAAGGAAAAGCTGTCTTGTACCTTTGCATTTTTCTCCCAAACGAAGGACACTAGAAAGAAAAATTTAAAGCCTCCTGTTAGGCCATCATCTACACGACATAGCCCTGAATTTTCCAATGCGCAGCTCTTTGCAAAAGAGAGATATCGGCAAGGAAAAGCTGTCTTGTACCTTTGCATTTTTCTCCCAAACGAAGGACACTAGAAAGAAAATTTTAAAGCCTCCTGTTTAGACCATCATCTACACGGCATAGCCATGAATTTTCCAATGCGCAGCTCTTTGCAAAAGAGAGATATTGGCAAGGAAAAGCTGTCTTGTACCTTTGCATTTTTCTCCCAAACGAAGGACACTAGAATTAAAATTTTAAAGCCTCCTGTTAGGCCATCATCTACACGACATAGCCCTGAATTTTCCAATGCGCAGCTCTTTGCAAAAGAGAGATATTGGCAAGGACAAGCTGTCTTGTACCTTTGCATTTTTCTCCCAAACGAAGGTCACTAGAAAGAAAATTTTAAAGCCTCCTGTTAGGCCATCATCTACACGACATAGCCCTGAATTTTCCAATGCGTAGCTCTTTGCAAAAGAGAGATATTGGCAAGGAAAAGCTGTCTTGTACCTTTGCATTTTTCTCCCAAACGAAGGACACTAGAATTAAAATTTTAAAGCCTCCTGTTAGGCCATCATCTACACGACATAGCCCTGAATTTTCCAATGCGCAGATCTTTGCAAAAGAGAGATATTGGCAAGGAAAAGCTGTCTTGTACCATTGCATTTTTCTCCCAAACGAAGGTCACTAGAAAGAAAATTTTAAAGCCTCCTGTTAGGCCATCATCTACACGACATAGCCATGAATTTTGCAATGCGCAGCTCTTTGCAAAAGAGAGATATTGGCAAGGAAAAGCTGTCTTGTACCTTTGCATTTTTCTCCCAAACGAAGGACACTAGAATTAAAATTTTAAAGCCTCCTGTTAGGCCATTTTCCAATGCGCAGCTCTTTGCAAAAGAGAGATATTGGCAAGGAAAAGCTGTCTTGTACCTTTGCATTTTTCTCCCAAACGAAGGTCACTAGAAACAAAATTTTAAAGCCTCCTGTTAGGCCATCATCTACACGACAATGCCCTGAATTTTCCAATGCGCAGCTCTTTGCAAAAGAGAGATATTGGCAAGGAAAAGCTGTCTTGTACCTTTGCATTTTTCTCCCAAACGAAGGACACTAGAAAGAAAATTTTAAAGCCTCCTGTTTAGACCATCATCTACACGGCATAGCCATGAATTTTCCAATGCGCAGCTCTTTGCAAAAGAGAGATATTGGCAAGGAAAAGCTGTCTTGTACCTTTGCATTTTTCTCCCAAACGAAGGACACTAGAAAGAAAATTTTAAAGCCTCCTGTTAGGCCATCATCTACACGACATAGCCCTGATTTTTCCAATGCGCAGCTCTTTGCAAAAGAGAGATATTGGCAAGGAAAAGCTGTCTTGTACCTTTGCATTTTTCTCCCAAACGAAGGACACTAGAAAGAAAATTTTAAAGCCTCCTGTTAGGCCATCATCTACACGACATAGCCCTGAATTTTCCAATGCGTAGCTCTTTGCAAAAGAGAGATATTGGCAAGGAAAAGCTGTCTTGTACCTTTGCATTTTTCTCCCAAACGAAGGACACTAGAATTAAAATTTTAAAGCCTCCTGTTAGGCCATCATCTACACGACATAGCCCTGAATTTTCCAATGCGCAGCTCTTTGCAAAAGAGAGATATTGGCAAGGAAAAGCTGTCTTGTACCATTGCATTTTTCTCCCAAACGAAGGTCACTAGAAAGAAAATTTTAAAGCCTCCTGTTAGGCCATCATCTACACGACATAGCCATGAATTTTGCAATGCGCAGCTCTTTGCAAAAGAGAGATATTGGCAAGGAAAAGCTGTCTTGTACCTTTGCATTTTTCTCCCAAACGAAGGTCACTAGAAAGAAATTTTAAAGCCTCCTGTTAGGCCATCATCTACACGACATAGCCCTGAATTTTCCAATGCGTAGCTCTTTGCAAAAGAGAGATATTGGCAAGGAAAAGCTGTCTTGTACCTTTGCATTTTTCTCCCAAACGAAGGACACTAGAAAGAAAATTTTAAAGCCTCCTGTTAGGCCATCATCTACACGACAATGCCCTGAATTTTCCAATGCGCAGCTCTTTGCAAAAGAGAGATATTGGCAAGGAAAAGCTGTCTTGTACCTTTGCATTTTTCTCCCAAACGAAGGACACTAGAAAGAAAATTTTAAAGTCTCCTGTTTAGACCATCATCTACACGGCATAGCCATGAATTTTCCAATGCGCAGCTCTTTGCAAAAGAGAGATATTGGCAAGGAAAAGCTGTCTTGTACCTTTGCATTTTTCTCCCAAACGAAGGACACTAGAATTAAAATTTTAAAGCCTCCTGTTAGGCCATCATCTACACGACATAGCCCTGAATTTTCCAATGCGCAACTCTTTGCAAAAGAGAGATATTGGCAAGGACAAGCTGTCTTGTACCTTTGCATTTTTCTCCCAAACGAAGGTCACTAGAAAGAAAATTTTAAAGCCTCCTGTTAGGCCATCATCTACACGACATAGCCCTGAATTTTCCAATGCGTAGCTATTTGCAAAAGAGAGATATTGGCAAGGAAAAGCTGTCTTGTACCATTGCATTTTTCTCCCAAACGAAGGTCACTAGAAAGAAAATTTTAAAGCCTCCTGTTAGGCCATCATCTACACGACATAGCCCTGAATTTTCCAATGCGTAGCTCTTTGCAAAAGAGAGATATTGGCAAGGAAAAGCTGTCTTGTACCTTTGCATTTTTCTCCCAAACGAAGGACACTAGAAAGAAAATTTTAAAGCCTCCTGTTAGGCCATCATCTACACGACATAGCCCTGAATTTTCCAATGCGCAGCTCTTTGCAAAAGAGAGATATTGGCAAGGTAAAGCTGTCTTGTACCATTGCATTTTTCTCCCAAACGAAGGACACTAGAAAGAAAATTTTAAAACCTCCTGTTAGACCATCATCTACACGGCATAGCCATGAATTTTCCAATGCGCAGCTCTTTGCAAAAGAGAGATATTGGCAAGGAAAAGCTGTCTTGTACCTTTGCATTTTTCTCCCAAACGAAGGACACTAGAATTAAAATTTTAAAGCCTCCTGTTAGGCCATCATCTGCACGACATAGCCCTGAATTTTCCAATGCGCAGCTCTTTGCAAAAGAGAGATATTGGCAAGGAAAAGCTGTCTTGTACCTTTGCATTTTTCTCCCAAACGAAGGTCACTAGAAAGAAAATTTTAAAGCCTCTTGTTAGGCCATCATCTACACGACATAGCCCTGAATTTTCCAATGCGTAGCTCTTTGAAAAAGAGAGATATTGGCAAGGAAAAGCTGTCTTGTACCTTTGCATTTTTCTCCCAAACGAAGGTAACTAGAAAGAAAATTTTAAAGCCTCCTGTTAGGCCATCATCTACACGACATAGCCCTGAATTTTCCAATGCGTAGCTCTTTGCAAAAGAGAGATATTGGCAAGGAAAAGCTGTCTTGTACCTTTGCATTTTTCTCCCAAACGAAGGTAACTAGAAAGAAAATTTTAAAGCCTCCTGTTAGGCCATCATCTACACGACATAGCCCTGGATTTTCCAATGCGCAGCTCTATGCAAAAGAGAGATATTGGCAAGGAAAAGCTGTCTTGTACCTTTGCATTTTTCTCCCAAACGAAGGTAACTAGAAAGAAAATTTTAAAGCCTCCTGTTAGGCCATCATCTACACGACATAGCCCTGAATTTTCCAATGCGTAGCTCTTTGCAAAAGAGAGATATTGGCAAGGAAAAGCTGTCTTGTACCTTTGCATTTTTCTCCCAAACGAAGGACACTAGAAAGAAAATTTTAAAGCCTCCTGTTAGGCCATCATCTACACGACATAGCCCTGAATTTTCCAATGCGCAGCTCTTTGCAAAAGAGAGATATTGGCAAGGAAAAGCTGTCTTGTACCATTGCATTTTTCTCCCAAACGAAGGACACTAGATAGAAAATTTTAAAGCCTCCTGTTAGGCCATCATCTACACGACATAGCCCTGAATTTTCCAATGCGCAGCTCTTTGCAAAAGAGAGATATTGGCAAGGAAAAGCTGTCTTGTACCTTTGCATTTTTCTCCCAAACGAAGGACACTAGAATTAAAATTTTAAAGCCTCCTGTTAGGCCATCATCTACACGACATAGCCCTGAATTTTCCAATGCGCAGCTCTTTGCAAAAGAGAGATATTGGCAAGGACAAGCTGTCTTGTACCTTTGCATTTTTCTCCCAAACGAAGGTCACTAGAAAGAAAATTTTAAAGCCTCCTGTTAGGCCATCATCTACACGACATAGCCCTGAATTTTCCAATGCGTAGCTCTTTGCAAAAGAGAGATATTGGCAAGGAAAAGCTGTCTTGTACCTTTGCATTTTTCTCCCAAACGAAGGACACTAGAATTAAAATTTTAAAGCCTCCTGTTAGGCCATCATCTACACGACATAGCCCTGAATTTTCCAATGCGCAGATCTTTGCAAAAGAGAGATATTGGCAAGGAAAAGCTGTCTTGTACCATTGCATTTTTCTCCCAAACGAAGGTCACTAGAAAGAAAATTTTAAAGCCTCCTGTTAGGCCATCATCTACACGACATAGCCATGAATTTTGCAATGCGCAGCTCTTTGCAAAAGAGAGATATTGGCAAGGAAAAGCTGTCTTGTACCTTTGCATTTTTCTCCCAAACGAAGGACACTAGAATTAAAATTTTAAAGCCTCCTGTTAGGCCATTTTCCAATGCGCAGCTCTTTGCAAAAGAGAGATATTGGCAAGGAAAAGCTGTCTTGTACCTTTGCATTTTTCTCCCAAACGAAGGTCACTAGAAACAAAATTTTAAAGCCTCCTGTTAGGCCATCATCTACACGACAATGCCCTGAATTTTCCAATGCGCAGCTCTTTGCAAAAGAGAGATATTGGCAAGGAAAAGCTGTCTTGTACCTTTGCATTTTTCTCCCAAACGAAGGACACTAGAAAGAAAATTTTAAAGCCTCCTGTTTAGACCATCATCTACACGGCATAGCCATGAATTTTCCAATGCGCAGCTCTTTGCAAAAGAGAGATATTGGCAAGGAAAAGCTGTCTTGTACCTTTGCATTTTTCTCCCAAACGAAGGACACTAGAAAGAAAATTTTAAAGCCTCCTGTTAGGCCATCATCTACACGACATAGCCCTGATTTTTCCAATGCGCAGCTCTTTGCAAAAGAGAGATATTGGCAAGGAAAAGCTGTCTTGTACCTTTGCATTTTTCTCCCAAACGAAGGACACTAGAAAGAAAATTTTAAAGCCTCCTGTTAGGCCATCATCTACACGACATAGCCCTGAATTTTCCAATGCGTAGCTCTTTGCAAAAGAGAGATATTGGCAAGGAAAAGCTGTCTTGTACCTTTGCATTTTTCTCCCAAACGAAGGACACTAGAATTAAAATTTTAAAGCCTCCTGTTAGGCCATCATCTACACGACATAGCCCTGAATTTTCCAATGCGCAGCTCTTTGCAAAAGAGAGATATTGGCAAGGAAAAGCTGTCTTGTACCATTGCATTTTTCTCCCAAACGAAGGTCACTAGAAAGAAAATTTTAAAGCCTCCTGTTAGGCCATCATCTACACGACATAGCCATGAATTTTGCAATGCGCAGCTCTTTGCAAAAGAGAGATATTGGCAAGGAAAAGCTGTCTTGTACCTTTGCATTTTTCTCCCAAACGAAGGTCACTAGAAAGAAATTTTAAAGCCTCCTGTTAGGCCATCATCTACACGACATAGCCCTGAATTTTCCAATGCGTAGCTCTTTGCAAAAGAGAGATATTGGCAAGGAAAAGCTGTCTTGTACCTTTGCATTTTTCTCCCAAACGAAGGACACTAGAAAGAAAATTTTAAAGCCTCCTGTTAGGCCATCATCTACACGACAATGCCCTGAATTTTCCAATGCGCAGCTCTTTGCAAAAGAGAGATATTGGCAAGGAAAAGCTGTCTTGTACCTTTGCATTTTTCTCCCAAACGAAGGACACTAGAAAGAAAATTTTAAAGTCTCCTGTTTAGACCATCATCTACACGGCATAGCCATGAATTTTCCAATGCGCAGCTCTTTGCAAAAGAGAGATATTGGCAAGGAAAAGCTGTCTTGTACCTTTGCATTTTTCTCCCAAACGAAGGACACTAGAATTAAAATTTTAAAGCCTCCTGTTAGGCCATCATCTACACGACATAGCCCTGAATTTTCCAATGCGCAACTCTTTGCAAAAGAGAGATATTGGCAAGGACAAGCTGTCTTGTACCATTGCATTTTTCTCCCAAACGAAGGTCACTAGAAAGAAAATTTTAAAGCCTCCTGTTAGGCCATCATCTACACGACATAGCCCTGAATTTTCCAATGCGTAGCTCTTTGCAAAAGAGAGATATTGGCAAGGAAAAGCTGTCTTGTACCTTTGCATTTTTCTCCCAAACGAAGGACACTAGAAAGAAAATTTTAAAGCCTCCTGTTAGGCCATCATCTACACGACATAGCCCTGAATTTTCCAATGCGCAGCTCTTTGCAAAAGAGAGATATTGGCAAGGTAAAGCTGTCTTGTACCATTGCATTTTTCTCCCAAACGAAGGACACTAGAAAGAAAATTTTAAAACCTCCTGTTAGACCATCATCTACACGGCATAGCCATGAATTTTCCAATGCGCAGCTCTTTGCAAAAGAGAGATATTGGCAAGGAAAAGCTGTCTTGTACCTTTGCATTTTTCTCCCAAACGAAGGACACTAGAATTAAAATTTTAAAGCCTCCTGTTAGGCCATCATCTGCACGACATAGCCCTGAATTTTCCAATGCGCAGCTCTTTGCAAAAGAGAGATATTGGCAAGGAAAAGCTGTCTTGTACCTTTGCATTTTTCTCCCAAACGAAGGTCACTAGAAAGAAAATTTTAAAGCCTCTTGTTAGGCCATCATCTACACGACATAGCCCTGAATTTTCCAATGCGTAGCTCTTTGAAAAAGAGAGATATTGGCAAGGAAAAGCTGTCTTGTACCTTTGCATTTTTCTCCCAAACGAAGGTAACTAGAAAGAAAATTTTAAAGCCTCCTGTTAGGCCATCATCTACACGACATAGCCCTGAATTTTCCAATGCGTAGCTCTTTGCAAAAGAGAGATATTGGCAAGGAAAAGCTGTCTTGTACCTTTGCATTTTTCTCCCAAACGAAGGTAACTAGAAAGAAAATTTTAAAGCCTCCTGTTAGGCCATCATCTACACGACATAGCCCTGGATTTTCCAATGCGCAGCTCTATGCAAAAGAGAGATATTGGCAAGGAAAAGCTGTCTTGTACCTTTGCATTTTTCTCCCAAACGAAGGTAACTAGAAAGAAAATTTTAAAGCCTCCTGTTAGGCCATCATCTACACGACATAGCCCTGAATTTTCCAATGCGTAGCTCTTTGCAAAAGAGAGATATTGGCAAGGAAAAGCTGTCTTGTACCTTTGCATTTTTCTCCCAAACGAAGGACACTAGAAAGAAAATTTTAAAGCCTCCTGTTAGGCCATCATCTACACGACATAGCCCTGAATTTTCCAATGCGCAGCTCTTTGCAAAAGAGAGATATTGGCAAGGAAAAGCTGTCTTGTACCATTGCATTTTTCTCCCAAACGAAGGACACTAGATAGAAAATTTTAAAGCCTCCTGTTAGGCCATCATCTACACGACATAGCCCTGAATTTTCCAATGCGCAGCTCTTTGCAAAAGAGAGATATTGGCAAGGAAAAGCTGTCTTGTACCTTTGCATTTTTCTCCCAAACGAAGGACACTAGAATTAAAATTTTAAAGCCTCCTGTTAGGCCATCATCTACACGACATAGCCCTGAATTTTCCAATGCGCAGCTCTTTGCAAAAGAGAGATATTGGCAAGGAAAAGCTGTCTTGTACCTTTGCATTTTTTTCCCAAACGAAGGACACTAGAAAGAAACTTTTAAAGCCTCCTGTTAGGCCATCATCTACACGACATAGCCCTGAATTTTCCAATGCGCAGCTCTTTGCAAAAGAGAGATATTGGCAAGGAAAAGCTTTCTTGTACCATTGCATTTTTCTCCCAAACGAAGGACACTAGAAAGAAAATTTTAAAGCCTCCTGTTAAGCCATCATCTACACGACATAGCCCTGAATTTTCCAATGCGTAGCTCTTTGCAAAAGAGAGATATTGGCAAGGAAAAGCTGTCTTGTACCTTTGCATTTTTCTCCCAAACGAAGGACACTAGAATGAAAATTTTAAAGCCTCCTGTTAGTGCTTCATCTACACGGCATAGCCCTGATTTTCCAATGCGCAGCTCTTTGCAAAAGAGAGATATTGGCAAGGAAAAGCTGTCTTGTACCTTTGCATTTTTCTCCCAAACGAAGGACACTAGAAAGAAAATTTTAAAGCCTCCTGTTTAGACCATCATCTACACGGCATAGCCATGAATTTTCCAATGCGCAGCTCTTTGCAAAAGAGAGATATTGGCAAGGAAAAGCTGTCTTGTACCTTTGCATTTTTCTCCCAAACGAAGGACACTAGAATTAAAATTTTAAAGCCTCCTGTTAGGCCATCATCTACACGACATAGCCCTGAATTTTCCAATGCGCAGCTCTTTGCAAAAGAGAGATATTGGCAAGGACAAGCTGTCTTGTACCTTTGCATTTTTCTCCCAAACGAAGGTCACTAGAAAGAAAATTTTAAAGCCTCCTGTTAGGCCATCATCTACACGACATAGCCCTGAATTTTCCAATGCGTAGCTCTTTGCAAAAGAGAGATATTGGCAAGGAAAAGCTGTCTTGTACCTTTGCATTTTTCTCCCAAACGAAGGACACTAGAAAGAAAATTTTAAAGCCTCCTGTTAGGCCATCATCTACACGACATAGCCCTGAATTTTCCAATGCGCAGCTCTTTGCAAAAGAGAGATATTGGCAAGGTAAAGCTGTCTTGTACCTTTGCATCTTTCTCCCAAACGAATGACACTAGAAAGAAAATTTTAAAGCCTCCTATTAGGCCATCATCTACACGACATAGCCCTGAATTTTCCAATGCGCAGCTCTTTGCAAAAGAGAGATATTGGCAAGGAAAAGCTGTCTTGTACCTTTGCATTTTTCTTCCAAACGAAGGACACTAGAATGAAAATTTTAAAGCCTCCTGTTAGTGCTTCATCTACACGGCATAGCCCTGAATTTTCCAATGCGTAGCTCTTTGCAAAAGAGAGATATTGGCAAGGAAAAGCTGTCTTGTACCTTTGCATTTTTCTCCCAAACGAAGGACACTAGAAAGAAAATTTTAAAGTCTCCTGTTTAGACCATCGTCTACACGGCATAGCCATGAATTTTCCAATGCGCAGCTCTTTGCAAAAGAGAGATATTGGCAAGGAAAAGCTGTCTTGTACCTTTGCATTTTTCTCCCAAACGAAGGACACTAGAATTAAAATTTTAAAGCCTCCTGTTAGGCCATCATCTACACGACATAGCCCTGAATTTTCCAATGCGCAACTCTTTGCAAAAGAGAGATATTGGCAAGGACAAGCTGTCTTGTACCTTTGCATTTTTCTCCCAAACGAAGGTCACTAGAAAGAAAATTTTAAAGCCTCCTGTTAGGCCATCATCTACACGACATAGCCCTGAATTTTCCAATGCGTAGCTATTTGCAAAAGAGAGATATTGGCAAGGAAAAGCTGTCTTGTACCATTGCATTTTTCTCCCAAACGAAGGTCACTAGAAAGAAAATTTTAAAGCCTCCTGTTAGGCCATCATCTACACGACATAGCCCTGAATTTTCCAATGCGTAGCTCTTTGCAAAAGAGAGATATTGGCAAGGAAAAGCTGTCTTGTACCATTGCATTTTTCTCCCAAACGAAGGACACTAGAAAGAAAATTTTAAAACCTCCTGTTAGACCATCATCTACACGGCATAGCCATGAATTTTCCAATGCGCAGCTCTTTGCAAAAGAGAGATATTGGCAAGGAAAAGCTGTCTTGTACCTTTGCATTTTTCTCCCAAACGAAGGACACTAGAATTAAAATTTTAAAGCCTCCTGTTATGCCATCATCTGCACGACATAGCCCTGAATTTTCCAATGCGCAGCTCTTTGCAAAAGAGAGATATTGGCAAGGAAAAGCTGTCTTGTACCTTTGCATTTTTCTCCCAAACGAAGGTCACTAGAAAGAAAATTTTAAAGCCTCCTGTTAGGCCATCATCTACACGACATAGCCCTGAATTTTCCAATGCGTAGCTCTTTGCAAAAGAGAGATATTGGCAAGGAAAAGCTGTCTTGTACCTTTGCATTTTTCTCCCAAACGAAGGACACTAGAAAGAAAATTTTAAAGCCTTCTGTTAGGCCATCATCTACACGACATAGCCCTGAATTTTCCAATGCGCAGCTCTTTGCAAAAGAGAGATATTGGCAAGGAAAAGCTGTCTTGTACCTTTGCATTTTTCTCCCAAACGAAGGACACTAGAAAGAAAATTTTAAAGCCTCCTGTTAGGCCATCATCTACACGACATAGCCCTGAATTTTCCAATGCGCAGCTCTTTGCAAAAGAGAGATATTGGCAAGGTAAAGCTGTCTTGTACCTTTGCATTTTTCTCCCAAACGAATGACACTAGAAAGAAAATTTTAAAGCCTCCTATTAGGCCATCATCTACACGACATAGCCCTGAATTTTACAATGCGCAGCTCTTTGCAAAAGAGAGATATTGGCAAGGAAAAGCTGTCTTGTACCTTTGCATTTTTCTTCCAAACGAAGGACACTAGAATGAAAATTTTAAAGCCTCCTGTTAGTGCTTCATCTACACGGCATAGCCCTGAATTTTCCAATGCGTAGCTCTTTGCAAAAGAGAGATATTGGCAAGGAAAAGCTGTCTTGTACCTTTGCATTTTTCTCCCAAACGAAGGACACTAGAAAGAAAATTTTAAAGCCTCCTGTTAGGCCATCATCTACACGACAATGCCCTGAATTTTCCAATGCGCAGCTCTTTGCAAAAGAGAGATATTGGCAAGGAAAAGCTGTCTTGTACCTTTGCATTTTTCTCCCAAACGAAGGACACTACAAAGAAAATTTTAAAGTCTCCTGTTTAGACCATCGTCTACACGGCATAGCCATGAATTTTCCAATGCGCAGCTCTTTGCAAAAGAGAGATATTGGCAAGGAAAAGCTGTCTTGTACCTTTGCATTTTTCTCCCAAACGAAGGACACTAGAATTAAAATTTTAAAGCCTCCTGTTAGGCCATCATCTACACGACATAGCCCTGAATTTTCCAATGCGCAACTCTTTGCAAAAGAGAGATATTGGCAAGGACAAGCTGTCTTGTACCTTTGCATTTTTCTCCCAAACGAAGGTCACTAGAAAGAAAATTTTAAAGCCTCCTGTTAGGCCATCATCTACACGACATAGCCCTGAATTTTCCAATGCGTAGCTATTTGCAAAAGAGAGATATTGGCAAGGAAAAGCTGTCTTGTACCATTGCATTTTTCTCCCAAACGAAGGTCACTAGAAAGAAAATTTTAAAGCCTCCTGTTAGGCCATCATCTACACGACATAGCCCTGAATTTTCCAATGCGTAGCTCTTTGCAAAAGAGAGATATTGGCAAGGAAAAGCTGTCTTGTACCATTGCATTTTTCTCCCAAACGAAGGACACTAGAAAGAAAATTTTAAAACCTCCTGTTAGACCATCATCTACACGGCATAGCCATGAATTTTCCAATGCGCAGCTCTTTGCAAAAGAGAGATATTGGCAAGGAAAAGCTGTCTTGTACCTTTGCATTTTTCTCCCAAACGAAGGACACTAGAATTAAAATTTTAAAGCCTCCTGTTAGGCCATCATCTGCACGACATAGCCCTGAATTTTCCAATGCGCAGCTCTTTGCAAAAGAGAGATATTGGCAAGGAAAAGCTGTCTTGTACCTTTGCATTTTTCTCCCAAACGAAGGTCACTAGAAAGAAAATTTTAAAGCCTCCTGTTAGGCCATCATCTACACGACATAGCCCTGAATTTTCCAATGCGTAGCTCTTTGCAAAAGAGAGATATTGGCAAGGAAAAGCTGTCTTGTACCTTTGCATTTTTCTCCCAAACGAAGGACACTAGAAAGAAAATTTTAAAGCCTTCTGTTAGGCCATCATCTACACGACATAGCCCTGAATTTTCCAATGCGCAGCTCTTTGCAAAAGAGAGATATTGGCAAGGAAAAGCTGTCTTGTACCTTTGCATTTTTCTCCCAAACGAAGGTCACTAGAAAGAAAATTTTAAAGCCTCCTGTTAGGCCATCATCTACACGACATAGCCCTGAATTTTCCAATGCGTTGCTCTTTGCAAAAGAGAGATATTGGCAAGGAAAAGCTGTCTTGTACCTTTGCATTTTTCTCCCAAACGAAGGACACTAGAAAGAAAACTTTAAAGCCTCCTGTTAGGCCATCATCTACACGACATAGCCCTGAATTTTCCAATGCGCAGCTCTTTGCAAAAGAGAGATATTGGCAAGGAAAAGCTGTCTTGTACCTTTGCATTTTTCTCCCAAACGAAGGACACTAGAATGAAAATTTTAAAGCCTCCTGTTAGTGCTTCATCTACACGGCATAGCCCTGAATTTTCCAATGCGTAGCTCTTTGCAAAAGAGAGATATTGGCAAGGAAAAGCTGTCTTGCACCTTTGCATTTTTCTCCCAAACGAAGGACACTAGAAAGAAAATTTTAAAGCCTCCTGTTTGGCCATCATCTACACGACATAGCCCTGAATTTTCCAATGCGCAGCTCTATGCAAAAGAGAGATATTGGCAAGGAAAAGCTGTCTTGTACCTTTGCATTTTTCTCCCAAACGAAGGTAACTAGAAAGAAAATTTTAAAGCCTCCTGTTAGGCCATCATCTACACGACATAGCCCTGAATTTTCCAATGCGTAGCTCTTTGCAAAAGAGAGATATTGGCAAGGAAAAGCTGTCTTTGTACCTTTGCATTTTTCTCCCAAACGAAGGACACTAGAAAGAAAATTTTAAAGCCTCCTGTTAGGCCATCATCTACACGACATAGCCCTGAATTTTCCAATGCGCAGCTCTTTGCAAAAGAGAGATATTGGCAAGGAAAAGCTGTCTTGTACCATTGCATTTTTCTCCCAAACGAAGGACACTAGAAAGAAAATTTTAAAGCCTCCTGTTAGGCCATCATCTACACGACATAGCCCTGAATTTTCCAATGCGCAGCTCTTTGCAAAAGAGAGATATTGGCAAGGAAAAGCTGTCTTGTACCTTTGCATTTTTCTCCCAAACGAAGGACACTAGAATTAAAATTTTAAAGCCTCCTGTTAGGCCATCATCTACACGACATAGCCCTGAATTTTCCAATGCGCAGCTCTTTGCAAAAGAGAGATATTGGCAAGGAAAAGCTGTCTTGTACCTTTGCATTTTTCTCCCAAACGAAGGACACTAGAAAGAAACTTTTAAAGCCCCCTGTTAGGCCATCATCTACACGACATAGCCCTGAATTTTCCAATGCACAGCTCTTTGCAAAAGAGAGATATTGACAAGGAAAAGCTTTCTTGTACCATTGCATTTTTCTCCCAAACGAAGGACACTAGAAAGAAAATTTTAAAGCCTCCTGTTAAGCCATCATCTACACGACATAGCCCTGAATTTTCCAATGCGTAGCTCTTTGCAAAAGAGAGATATTGGCAAGGAAAAGCTGTCTTGTACCTTTGCATTTTTCTCCCAAGCGAAGGACACTAGAAAGAAAATTTTAAAGCCTCCTGTTAGGCCATCATCTACACGACATAGCCCTGAATTTTCCAAAGCGCAGCTCTTTGCAAAAGAGAGATATTGGCAAGGAAAAGCTGTCTTGTACCATTGCATTTTTCCCCCAAACGAAGGACACTAGAAAGAAAATTTTAAAGCCTCCTGTTAGACCATCATCTACACGGCATAGCCATGAATTTTCCAATGCGCAGCTCTTTGCAAAAGAGAGATATTGGCAAGGAAAAGCTATCTTGTACCTTTGCATTTTTCTCCCAAACGAAGGACACTAGAATTAAAATTTTAAAGCCTCCTGTTAGGCCATCATCTACACGACATAGCCCTGAATTTTCCAATGCGCAGCTCTTTTCAAAAGAGAGATATTGGCAAGGAAAAGCTGTCTTGTACCTTTGCATTTTTCTCCCAAACGAAGGTCACTAGAAATAAAATTTTAAAGCCTCCTGTTAGGCCATCATCTACACGACATAGCCCTGAATTTTCCAATGCGCAGCTCTTTGCAAAAGAGAGATATTGGCAAGGAAAAGCTGTCTTGTACCTTTGCATTTTTCTCCCAAACGAAGGACACTAGAAAGAAAATTTTAAAGCCTTCTGTTAGGCC
Organism: Pseudophryne corroboree; assembly: GCF_028390025.1. Lineage (NCBI taxonomy): Eukaryota > Metazoa > Chordata > Amphibia > Anura > Myobatrachidae > Pseudophryne > Pseudophryne corroboree. The sequence goes on along the minus strand of NW_026968287.1, from coordinate 18,010 downwards.
ATCATCTACACGACATAGCCCTGAATTTTCCAATGCGCAGCTCTTTGCAAAAGAGAGATATTGGCAAGGAAAAGCTGTCTTGTACCTTTGCATTTTTCTCCCAAACGAAGGACACTAGAAAGAAAATTTTAAAGCCTCCTGTTAGGCCATCATCTACACGACATAGCCCTGAATTTTCCAATGCGCAGCTCTTTGCAAAAGAGAGATATTGGCAAGGTAAAGCTGTCTTGTACCTTTGCATTTTTCTCCCAAACGAATGACACTAGAAAGAAAATTTTAAAGCCTCCTATTAGGCCATCATCTACACGACATAGCCCTGAATTTTCCAATGCGCAGCTCTTTGCAAAAGAGAGATATTGGCAAGGAAAAGCTGTCTTGTACCTTTGCATTTTTCTTCCAAACGAAGGACACTAGAATGAAAATTTTAAAGCCTCCTGTTAGTGCTTCATCTACACGGCATAGCCCTGAATTTTCCAATGCGTAGCTCTTTGCAAAAGAGAGATATTGGCAAGGAAAAGCTGTCTTTGTACCTTTGCATTTTTCTCCCAAACGAAGGACACTAGAAAGAAAATTTTAAAGCCTCCTGTTAGGCCATCATCTACACGACATAGCCCTGAATTTTCCAATGCGCAGCTCTTTGCAAAAGAGAGATATTGGCAAGGAAAAGCTGTCTTGTACCATTGCATTTTTCTCCCAAACGAAGGACACTAGAAAGAAAATTTTAAAGCCTCCTGTTAGGCCATCATCTACACGACATAGCCCTGAATTTTCCAATGCGCAGCTCTTTGCAAAAGAGAGATATTGGCAAGGAAAAGCTGTCTTGTACCTTTGCATTTTTCTCCCAAACGAAGGACACTAGAATTAAAATTTTAAAGCCTCCTGTTAGGCCATCATCTACACGACATAGCCCTGAATTTTCCAATGCGCAGCTCTTTGCAAAAGAGAGATATTGGCAAGGAAAAGCTGTCTTGTACCTTTGCATTTTTCTCCCAAACGAAGGACACTAGAAAGAAACTTTTAAAGCCCCCTGTTAGGCCATCATCTACACGACATAGCCCTGAATTTTCCAATGCACAGCTCTTTGCAAAAGAGAGATATTGACAAGGAAAAGCTTTCTTGTACCATTGCATTTTTCTCCCAAACGAAGGACACTAGAAAGAAAATTTTAAAGCCTCCTGTTAAGCCATCATCTACACGACATAGCCCTGAATTTTCCAATGCGTAGCTCTTTGCAAAAGAGAGATATTGGCAAGGAAAAGCTGTCTTGTACCTTTGCATTTTTCTCCCAAGCGAAGGACACTAGAAAGAAAATTTTAAAGCCTCCTGTTAGGCCATCATCTACACGACATAGCCCTGAATTTTCCAAAGCGCAGCTCTTTGCAAAAGAGAGATATTGGCAAGGAAAAGCTGTCTTGTACCATTGCATTTTTCCCCCAAACGAAGGACACTAGAAAGAAAATTTTAAAGCCTCCTGTTAGACCATCATCTACACGGCATAGCCATGAATTTTCCAATGCGCAGCTCTTTGCAAAAGAGAGATATTGGCAAGGAAAAGCTATCTTGTACCTTTGCATTTTTCTCCCAAACGAAGGACACTAGAATTAAAATTTTAAAGCCTCCTGTTAGGCCATCATCTACACGACATAGCCCTGAATTTTCCAATGCGCAGCTCTTTTCAAAAGAGAGATATTGGCAAGGAAAAGCTGTCTTGTACCTTTGCATTTTTCTCCCAAACGAAGGTCACTAGAAATAAAATTTTAAAGCCTCCTGTTAGGCCATCATCTACACGACATAGCCCTGAATTTTCCAATGCGCAGCTCTTTGCAAAAGAGAGATATTGGCAAGGAAAAGCTGTCTTGTACCTTTGCATTTTTCTCCCAAACGAAGGACACTAGAAAGAAAATTTTAAAGCCTTCTGTTAGGCCATCATCTACACGACATAGCCCTGAATTTTCCAATGCGCAGCTCTTTGCAAAAGAGAGATATTGGCAAGGAAAAGCTGTCTTGTACCTTTGCATTTTTCTCCCAAACGAAGGACACTAGAAAGAAAATTTTAAAGCCTCCTGTTAGGCCATCATCTACACGACATAGCCCTGAATTTTCCAATGCGCAGCTCTTTGCAAAAGAGAGATATTGGCAAGGTAAAGCTGTCTTGTACCTTTGCATTTTTCTCCCAAACGAATGACACTAGAAAGAAAATTTTAAAGCCTCCTATTAGGCCATCATCTACACGACATAGCCCTGAATTTTCCAATGCGCAGCTCTTTGCAAAAGAGAGATATTGGCAAGGAAAAGCTGTCTTGTACCTTTGCATTTTTCTTCCAAACGAAGGACACTAGAATGAAAATTTTAAAGCCTCCTGTTAGTGCTTCATCTACACGGCATAGCCCTGAATTTTCCAATGCGTAGCTCTTTGCAAAAGAGAGATATTGGCAAGGAAAAGCTGTCTTGTACCTTTGCATTTTTCTCCCAAACGAAGGACACTAGAAAGAAAATTTTAAAGCCTCCTGTTAGGCCATCATCTACACGACAATGCCCTGAATTTTCCAATGCGCAGCTCTTTGCAAAAGAGAGATATTGGCAAGGAAAAGCTGTCTTGTACCTTTGCATTTTTCTCCCAAACGAAGGACACTAGAAAGAAAATTTTAAAGTCTCCTGTTTAGACCATCGTCTACACGGCATAGCCATGAATTTTCCAATGCGCAGCTCTTTGCAAAAGAGAGATATTGGCAAGGAAAAGCTGTCTTGTACCTTTGCATTTTTCTCCCAAACGAAGGACACTAGAATTAAAATTTTAAAGCCTCCTGTTAGGCCATCATCTACACGACATAGCCCTGAATTTTCCAATGCGCAACTCTTTGCAAAAGAGAGATATTGGCAAGGACAAGCTGTCTTGTACCTTTGCATTTTTCTCCCAAATGAAGGTCACTAGAAAGAAAATTTTAAAGCCTCCTGTTAGGCCATCATCTACACGACATAGCCCTGAATTTTCCAATGCGTAGCTATTTGCAAAAGAGAGATATTGGCAAGGAAAAGCTGTCTTGTACCATTGCATTTTTCTCCCAAACGAAGGTCACTAGAAAGAAAATTTTAAAGCCTCCTGTTAGGCCATCATCTACACGACATAGCCCTGAATTTTCCAATGCGTAGCTCTTTGCAAAAGAGAGATATTGGCAAGGAAAAGCTGTCTTGTACCTTTGCATTTTTCTCCCAAACGAAGGACACTAGAATTAAAATTTTAAAGCCTCCTGTTAGGCCATCATCTGCACGACATAGCCCTGAATTTTCCAATGCGCAGCTCTTTGCAAAAGAGAGATATTGGCAAGGAAAAGCTGTCTTGTACCTTTGCATTTTTCTCCCAAACGAAGGTCACTAGAAAGAAAATTTTAAAGCCTCCTGTTAGGCCATCATCTACACGACATAGCCCTGAATTTTCCAATGCGCAGCTCTTTGCAAAAGAGAGATATTGGCAAGGAAAAGCTGTCTTGTACCTTTGCATTTTTCTCCCAAACGAATGACACTAGAATTAAAATTTTAAAGCCTCCTGTTAGGCCATCATCTACACGACATAGCCCTGAATTTTCCAATGCGCAGCTCTTTGCAAAAGAGAGATATTGGCAAGGAAAAGCTGTCTTGTACCTTTGCATTTTTCTCCCAAACGAAGGACACTAGAAAGAAACTTTTAAAGCCCCCTGTTAGGCCATCATCTACACGACATAGCCCTGAATTTTCCAATGCACAGCTCTTTGCAAAAGAGAGATATTGACAAGGAAAAGCTTTCTTGTACCATTGCATTTTTCTCCCAAACGAAGGACACTAGAAAGAAAATTTTAAAGCCTCCTGTTAAGCCATCATCTACACGACATAGCCCTGAATTTTCCAATGCGTAGCTCTTTGCAAAAGAGAGATATTGGCAAGGAAAAGCTGTCTTGTACCTTTGCATTTTTCTCCCAAGCGAAGGACACTAGAAAGAAAATTTTAAAGCCTCCTGTTAGGCCATCATCTACACGACATAGCCCTGAATTTTCCAAAGCGCAGCTCTTTGCAAAAGAGAGATATTGGCAAGGAAAAGCTGTCTTGTACCATTGCATTTTTCCCCCAAACGAAGGACACTAGAAAGAAAATTTTAAAGCCTCCTGTTAGACCATCATCTACACGGCATAGCCATGAATTTTCCAATGCGCAGCTCTTTGCAAAAGAGAGATATTGGCAAGGAAAAGCTATCTTGTACCTTTGCATTTTTCTCCCAAACGAAGGACACTAGAATTAAAATTTTAAAGCCTCCTGTTAGGCCATCATCTACACGACATAGCCCTGAATTTTCCAATGCGCAGCTCTTTTCAAAAGAGAGATATTGGCAAGGAAAAGCTGTCTTGTACCTTTGCATTTTTCTCCCAAACGAAGGTCACTAGAAATAAAATTTTAAAGCCTCCTGTTAGGCCATCATCTACACGACATAGCCCTGAATTTTCCAATGCGCAGCTCTTTGCAAAAGAGAGATATTGGCAAGGAAAAGCTGTCTTGTACCTTTGCATTTTTCTCCCAAACGAAGGACACTAGAAAGAAAATTTTAAAGCCTTCTGTTAGGCCATCATCTACACGACATAGCCCTGAATTTTCCAATGCGCAGCTCTTTGCAAAAGAGAGATATTGGCAAGGAAAAGCTGTCTTGTACCTTTGCATTTTTCTCCCAAACGAAGGACACTAGAAAGAAAATTTTAAAGCCTCCTGTTAGGCCATCATCTACACGACATAGCCCTGAATTTTTCAATGCGCAGCTCTTTGCAAAAGAGAGATATTGGCAAGGTAAAGCTGTCTTGTACCTTTGCATTTTTCTCCCAAACGAATGACACTAGAAAGAAAATTTTAAAGCCTCCTATTAGGCCATCATCTACACGACATAGCCCTGAATTTTCCAATGCGCAGCTCTTTGCAAAAGAGAGATATTGGCAAGGAAAAGCTGTCTTGTACCTTTGCATTTTTTTTCCAAACGAAGGACACTAGAATGAAAATTTTAAAGCCTCCTGTTAGTGCTTCATCTACACGGCATAGCCCTGAATTTTCCAATGCGTAGCTCTTTGCAAAAGAGAGATATTGGCAAGGAAAAGCTGTCTTGTACCTTTGCATTTTTCTCCCAAACGAAGGACACTAGAAAGAAAATTTTAAAGCCTCCTGTTAGGCCATCATCTACACGACAATGCCCTGAATTTTCCAATGCGCAGCTCTTTGCAAAAGAGAGATATTGGCAAGGAAAAGCTGTCTTGTACCTTTGCATTTTTCTCCCAAACGAAGGACACTAGAAAGAAAATTTTAAAGTCTCCTGTTTAGACCATCGTCTACACGGCATAGCCATGAATTTTCCAATGCGCAGCTCTTTGCAAAAGAGAGATATTGGCAAGGAAAAGCTGTCTTGTACCTTTGCATTTTTCTCCCAAACGAAGGACACTAGAATTAAAATTTTAAAGCCTCCTGTTAGGCCATCATCTACACGACATAGCCCTGAATTTTCCAATGCGCAACTCTTTGCAAAAGAGAGATATTGGCAAGGACAAGCTGTCTTGTACCTTTGCATTTTTCTCCCAAACGAAGGTCACTAGAAAGAAAATTTTAAAGCCTCCTGTTAGGCCATCATCTACACGACATAGCCCTGAATTTTCCAATGCGTAGCTATTTGCAAAAGAGAGATATTGGCAAGGAAAAGCTGTCTTGTACCATTGCATTTTTCTCCCAAACGAAGGTCACTAGAAAGAAAATTTTAAAGCCTCCTGTTAGGCCATCATCTACACGACATAGCCCTGAATTTTCCAATGCGTAGCTCTTTGCAAAAGAGAGATATTGGCAAGGAAAAGCTGTCTTGTACCATTGCATTTTTTTCCCAAACGAAGGTCACTAGAAAGAAAATTTTAAAGCCTCCTGTTAGGCCATCATCTACACGACATAGCCCTGAATTTTCCAATGCGTAGCTCTTTGCAAAAGAGAGATATTGGCAAGGAAAAGCTGTCTTGTACCTTTGCATTTTTCTCCCAAACGAAGGACACTAGAAAGAAAATTTTAAAGCCTTCTGTTAGGCCATCATCTACACGACATAGCCCTGAATTTTCCAATGCGCAGCTCTTTGCAAAAGAGAGATATTGGCAAGGAAAAGCTGTCTTGTACCTTTGCATTTTTCTCCCAAACGAAGGTCACTAGAAAGAAAATTTTAAAGCCTCCTGTTAGGCCATCATCTACACGACATAGCCCTGAATTTTCCAATGCGTTGCTCTTTGCAAAAGAGAGATATTGGCAAGGAAAAGCTGTCTTGTACCTTTGCATTTTTCTCCCAAACGAAGGACACTAGAAAGAAAACTTTAAAGCCTCCTGTTAGGCCATCATCTACACGACATAGCCCTGAATTTTCCAATGCGCAGCTCTTTGCAAAAGAGAGATATTGGCAAGGAAAAGCTGTCTTGTACCTTTGCATTTTTCTCCCAAACGAAGGACACTAGAATGAAAATTTTAAAGCCTCCTGTTAGTGCTTCATCTACACGGCATAGCCCTGAATTTTCCAATGCGTAGCTCTTTGCAAAAGAGAGATATTGGCAAGGAAAAGCTGTCTTGCACCTTTGCATTTTTCTCCCAAACGAAGGACACTAGAAAGAAAATTTTAAAGCCTCCTGTTTGGCCATCATCTACACGACATAGCCCTGAATTTTCCAATGCGCAGCTCTATGCAAAAGAGAGATATTGGCAAGGAAAAGCTGTCTTGTACCTTTGCATTTTTCTCCCAAACGAAGGTAACTAGAAAGAAAATTTTAAAGCCTCCTGTTAGGCCATCATCTACACGACATAGCCCTGAATTTTCCAATGCGTAGCTCTTTGCAAAAGAGAGATATTGGCAAGGAAAAGCTGTCTTTGTACCTTTGCATTTTTCTCCCAAACGAAGGACACTAGAAAGAAAATTTTAAAGCCTCCTGTTAGGCCATCATCTACACGACATAGCCCTGAATTTTCCAATGCGCAGCTCTTTGCAAAAGAGAGATATTGGCAAGGAAAAGCTGTCTTGTACCATTGCATTTTTCTCCCAAACGAAGGACACTAGAAAGAAAATTTTAAAGCCTCCTGTTAGGCCATCATCTACACGACATAGCCCTGAATTTTCCAATGCGCAGCTCTTTGCAAAAGAGAGATATTGGCAAGGAAAAGCTGTCTTGTACCTTTGCATTTTTCTCCCAAACGAAGGACACTAGAATTAAAATTTTAAAGCCTCCTGTTAGGCCATCATCTACACGACATAGCCCTGAATTTTCCAATGCGCAGCTCTTTGCAAAAGAGAGATATTGGCAAGGAAAAGCTGTCTTGTACCTTTGCATTTTTCTCCCAAACGAAGGACACTAGAAAGAAACTTTTAAAGCCCCCTGTTAGGCCATCATCTACACGACATATCCCTGAATTTTCCAATGCGCAGCTCTTTGCAAAAGAGAGATATTGGCAAGGAAAAGCTTTCTTGTACCATTGCATTTTTCTCCCAAACGAAGGACACTAGAAAGAAAATTTTAAAGCCTCCTGTTAAGCCATCATCTACACGACATAGCCCTGAATTTTCCAATGCGTAGCTCTTTGCAAAAGAGAGATATTGGCAAGGAAAAGCTGTCTTGTACCTTTGCATTTTTCTCCCAAGCGAAGGACACTAGAAAGAAAATTTTAAAGCCTCCTGTTAGGCCATCATCTACACGACATAGCCCTGAATTTTCCAATGCGCAGCTCTTTGCAAACGAGAGATATTGGCAAGGAAAAGCTGTCTTGTACCTTTGCATTTTTCTCCCAAACGAAGGACACTAGAAAGAAAATTTTAAAGCCTCCTGTTAGGCCATCATCTACACGACATAGCCCTGAATTTTCCAAAGCGCAGCTCTTTGCAAAAGAGAGATATTGGCAAGGAAAAGCTGTCTTGTACCATTGCATTTTTCCCCCAAACGAAGGACACTAGAAAGAAAATTTTAAAGCCTCCTGTTAGACCATCATCTACACGGCATAGCCATGAATTTTCCAATGCGCAGCTCTTTGCAAAAGAGAGATATTGGCAAGGAAAAGCTATCTTGTACCTTTGCATTTTTCTCCCAAACGAAGGACACTAGAATTAAAATTTTAAAGCCTCCTGTTAGGCCATCATCTACACGACATAGCCCTGAATTTTCCAATGCGCAGCTCTTTTCAAAAGAGAGATATTGGCAAGGAAAAGCTGTCTTGTACCTTTGCATTTTTCTCCCAAACGAAGGTCACTAGAAATAAAATTTTAAAGCCTCCTGTTAGGCCATCATCTACACGACATAGCCCTGAATTTTCCAATGCGCAGCTCTTTGCAAAAGAGAGATATTGGCAAGGAAAAGCTGTCTTGTACCTTTGCATTTTTCTCCCAAACGAAGGACACTAGAATGAAAATTTTAAAGCCTCCTGTTAGTGCTTCATCTACACGGCATAGCCCTGAATTTTCCAATGCGTAGCTCTTTGCAAAAGAGAGATATTGGCAAGGAAAAGCTGTCTTGCACCTTTGCATTTTTCTCCCAAACGAAGGACACTAGAATTAAAATTTTAAAGCCTCCTGTTAGGCCATCATCTACACGACATAGCCCTGAATTTTCCAATGCGCAGCTCTATGCAAAAGAGAGATATTGGCAAGGAAAAGCTGTCTTGTACCTTTGCATTTTTCTCCCAAACGAAGGTCACTAGAAATAAAAATTTAAAGCCTCCTGTTAGGCCATCATCTACACGACATAGCCCTGAATTTTCCAATGCGTAGCTCTTTGCAAAAGAGAGATATTGGCATGGAAAAGCTACACGACATAGCCCTGAATTTTCCAATGCGCAGCTCTTTGCAAAAGAGAGATATTGACAAGGAAAAGCTGTCTTGTACCTTTGCATTTTTCTCCCAAACGAAGGACACTAGAAAGAAAATTTTAAAGCCTCCTGTTAGGTCATCATCTACACGACATAGCCCTGAATTTTCCAATGCGCAGCTCTTTGCAAAAGAGAGATATTGGCAAGGAAAAGCTGTCTTGTACCATTGCATTTTTCTCCCAAACGTAGGTCACTAGAAAGAAAATTTTAAAGCCTCCTGTTAGGCCATCATCTACACGACATAGCCCTTAATTTTCCAATGCGTAGCTCTTTGCAAAATAGAGATATTGGCAAGGAAAAGCTGTCTTGTACCTTTGCATTTTTCTCCCAAACGAAGGTCACTAGAAAGAAAATTTTAAAGCCTCCTGTTAGGCCATCATCTACACGACATAGCCCTGAATTTTCCAATGCGTAGCTCTTTGCAAAAGAGAGATATTGGCAAGGAAAAGCTGTCTTGTACCTTTGCATTTTTCTCCCAAACGAAGGACACTAGAAAGAAAATTTTAAAGCCTCCTGTTAGGCCATCATCTACACGAAATAGCCCTGAATTTTCCAATGCGTAGCTCTTTGCAAAAGAGAGATATTGGCAAGGAAAAGCTGTCTTGTACCTTTGCATTTTTCTCCCAAACGAAGGACACTAGAATTAAAATTTTAAAGCCTCCTGTTAGGCCATCATCTACACGACATAGCCCTGAATTTTCCAATGCGCAGCTCTTTGCAAAAGAGAGATATTGGCAAGGAAAAGCTGTCTTGTACCTTTGCATTTTTCTCCCAAACGAAGGTCACTAGAAAGAACATTTTAAAGCCTCCTGTTAGGCCATCATCTACACGACATAGCCCTGAATTTTCCAATGCGTAGCTCTTTGCAAAAGAGAGATATTGGCAAGGAAAAGCTGTCTTGTACCATTGCATTTTTCTCCCAAACGAAGGACACTAGAAAGAAAATTTTAAAGCCACCTGTTAGGCCATCATCTACACGACATAGCCCTGAATTTTCCAATGCGCAGCTCTTTGCAAAAGAGAGATATTGGGAAGGAAAAGCTGTCTTGTACCTTTGCATTTTTTATTCCCAAACGAAGGTCACTAGAAAGAAAATTTTAAAGCCTCCTGTTAGGCCATCATCTACACGACATAGCCCTTAATTTTCCTATGCGCAGCTCTTTGCAAAAGAGAGATATTGGCAAGGAAAAGCTGTCTTGTTCCTTTGCATTTTTCTCCCAAACGAAGGTCACTAGAAAGAAAATTTTAAAGCCTCCTGTTAGGCCATCATCTACACGACATAGCCCTGAATTTTCCAATGCGTAGCTCTTTGCAAAAGAGAGATATTGGCAAGGAAAAGCTGTCTTGTACCTTTGCATTTTTCTCCCAAACGAAGGTCACTAGAAAGAAAATTTTAAAGCCTCCTGTTAGGCCATCATCTACACGACATAGCCCTGAATTTTCCAATGCGTAGCTCTTTGCAAAAGAGAGATATTGGCAAGGAAAAGCTGTCTTGTACCTTTGCATTTTTCTCCCAAACGAAGGACACTAGAAAGAAAATTTTAAAGCCTCCTGTTAGGCCATCATCTACACGACATAGCCCTGAATTTTCCAATGCGCAGCTCTTTGCAAAAGAGAGATATTGGCAAGGTAAAGCTGTCTTGTACCTTTGCATTTTTCTCCCAAACGAATGATACTAGAAAGAAAATTTTAAAGCCTCCTGTTAGACCATAATCTACACGGCATAGCCATGAATTTTCCAATGCGCAGCTCTTTGCAAAAGAGAGATATTGGCAAGGAAAAGCTGTCTTGTACCTTTGCATTTTTCTCCCAAACGAAGGACACTAGAAAGAAAATTTTAAAGCCTCCTGTTAGGCCATCATCTACACGACATAGCCCTGAATTTTCCAATGCGCAGCTCTTTGCAAACGAGAGATATTGGCAAGGAAAAGCTGTCTTGTACCTTTGCATTTTTCTCCCAAACGAAGGACACTAGAAAGAAAATTTTAAAGCCTCCTATTAGGCCATCATCTACACGACATAGCCCTGAATTTTCCAATGCGCAGCTCTTTGCAAAAGAGAGATATTGGCAAGGAAAAGCTGTCTTGTACCTTTGCATTTTTCTCCCAAACGAAGGACACTAGAATGAAAATTTTAAAGCCTCCTGTTAGTGCTTCATCTACACGGCATAGCCCTGAATTTTCCAATGCGTAGCTCTTTGCAAAAGAGAGATATTGGCAAGGAAAAGCTGTCTTGTACCTTTGCATTTTTCTCCCAAACGAAGGACACTAGAAAGAAAATTTTAAAGTCTCCTGTTTAGACCATCATCTACACGGCATAGCCATGAATTTTCCAATGCGCAGCTCTTTGCAAAAGAGAGATATTGGCAAGGAAAAGCTGTCTTGTACCTTTGCATTTTTCTCCCAAACGAAGGACACTAGAATTAAAATTTTAAAGCCTCCTGTTAGGCCATCATCTACACGACATAGCCCTGAATTTTCCAATGCGCAACTCTTTGCAAAAGAGAGATATTGGCAAGGACAAGCTGTCTTGTACCTTTGCATTTTTCTCCCAAACGAAGGTCACTAGAAAGAAAATTTTAAAGCCTCCTGTTAGGCCATCATCTACACGACATAGCCCTGAATTTTCCAATGCGTAGCTATTTGCAAAAGAGAGATATTGGCAAGGAAAAGCTGTCTTGTACCATTGCATTTTTCTCCCAAACGAAGGTCACTAGAAAGAAAATTTTAAAGCCTCCTGTTAGGCCATCATCTACACGACATAGCCCTGAATTTTCCAATGCGTAGCTCTTGCAAAGAGAGATATTGGCAAGGAAAAGCTGTCTTGTACCTTTGCATTTTTCTCCCAAACGAAGGACACTAGAAAGAAAATTTAAAGCCTCCTGTTAGGCCATCATCTACACGACATAGCCCTGAATTTTCCAATGCGCAGCTCTTTGCAAAAGAGAGATATTGGCAAGGTAAAGCTGTCTTGTACCATTGCATTTTTCTCCCAAACGAAGGACACTAGAAGAAAATTTTAAAACCTCTGTTAGACCATCATCTACACGGCATAGCCATGAATTTTTCCAATGCGCAGCTCTTTGCAAAAGAGAGATATTGGCAAGGAAAAGCTGTCTTGTACCTTTGCATTTTTCTCCCAAACGAAGGTCACTAGAAAGAAAATTTTAAAGCCTCCTGTTAGGGCCATCATCTACACGACATAGCCCTGAATTTTCCAATGCGTAGCTCTTTGCAAAAGAGAGATATTGGCAAGGAAAAGCTGTCTTGTACCTTTGCATTTTTCTCCCAAACGAAGGACACTAGAAAGAAAATTTTAAAGCCTCCTGTTAGGCCATCATCTACACGACATAGCCCTGAATTTTCCAATGCGCAGCTCTTTGCAAAAGAGAGATATTGGCAAGGAAAAGCTGTCTTGTACCTTTGCATTTTTCTCCCAAACGAAGGTCACTAGAAAGAAAATTTTAAAGCCTCCTGTTAGGCCATCATCTACACGACATAGCCCTGAATTTTCCAATGCGTAGCTCTTTGCAAAAGAGAGATATTGGCAAGGAAAAGCTGTCTTGTACCTTTGCATTTTTCTCCCAAACGAAGGACACTAGAAAGAAAACTTTAAAGCCTCCTGTAAGGCCATCATCTACACGACATAGCCCTGAATTTTCCAATGCGCAGCTCTTTGCAAAAGAGAGATATTGGCAAGGAAAAGCTGTCTTGTACCTTTGCATTTTTCTCCCAAACGAAGGACACTAGAATGAAAATTTTAAAGCCTCCTGTTAGTGCTTCATCTACACGGCATAGCCCTGAATTTTCCAATGCGTAGCTCTTTGCAAAAGAGAGATATTGGCAAGGAAAAGCTGTCTTGCACCTTTGCATTTTTCTCCCAAACGAAGGACACTAGAAAGAAAATTTTAAAGCCTCCTGTTAGGCCATCATCTACACGACATAGCCCTGAATTTTCCAATGCGTAGCTATTTGCAAAAGAGAGATATTGGCAAGGAAAAGCTGTCTTGTACCATTGCATTTTTCTCCCAAACGAAGGTCACTAGAAAGAAAATTTTAAAGCCTCCTGTTAGGCCATCATCTACACGACATAGCCCTGAATTTTCCAATGCGCAGCTCTTTGCAAAAGAGAGATATTGGCAAGGAAAAGCTGTCTTGTACCTTTGCATTTTTCTCCCAAACGAAGGTAACTAGAAAGAAAATTTTAAAGCCTCCTGTAGGCCATCATCTACACGACATAGCCCTGAATTTTCCAATGCGTAGCTCTTTGCAAAAGAGAGATATTGGCAAGGAAAAGCTGTCTTTGTACCTTTGCATTTTTCTCCCAAACGAAGGACACTAGAAAGAAAATTTTAAAGCCTCCTGTTAGGCCATCATCTACACGACATAGCCCTGAATTTTCCAATGCGCAGCTCTTTGCAAAAGAGAGATATTGGCAAGGAAAAGCTGTCTTGTACCATTGCATTTTTCTCCCAAACGAAGGACACTAGAAAGAAAATTTTAAAGCCTCCTGTTAGGCCATCATCTACACGACATAGCCCTGAATTTTCCAATGCGCAGCTCTTTGCAAAAGAGAGATATTGGCAAGGAAAAGCTGTCTTGTACCTTTGCATTTTTTTTCCCAAACGAAGGACACTAGAAAGAAAATTTTAAAGCCTCCTGTTAGGCCATCATCTACACGACATAGCCCTGAATTTTCCAATGCGCAGCTCTTTGCAAAAGAGAGATATTGGCAAGGAAAAGCTGTCTTGTACCTTTGCATTTTTCTCCCAAACGAAGGTCACTAGAAAGAAAATTTTAAAGCCTCCTGTTAGGCCATCATCTACACGACATAGCCCTGAATTTTCCAATGCGTAGCTCTTTGCAAAAGAGAGATATTGGCAAGGAAAAGCTGTCTTGTACCTTTGCATTTTTCTCCCAAACGAAGGACACTAGAAAGAAAACTTTAAAGCCTCCTGTTAGGCCATCATCTACACGACATAGCCCTGAATTTTCCAATGCGCAGCTCTTTGCAAAAGAGAGATATTGGCAAGGAAAAGCTGTCTTGTACCTTTGCATTTTTCTCCCAAACGAAGGACACTAGAATGAAAATTTTAAAGCCTCCTGTTAGTGCTTCATCTACACGGCATAGCCCTGAATTTTCCAATGCGTAGCTCTTTGCAAAAGAGAGATATTGGCAAGGAAAAGCTGTCTTGCACCTTTGCATTTTTCTCCCAAACGAAGGACACTAGAAAGAAAATTTTAAAGCCTCCTGTTAGGCCATCATCTACACGACATAGCCCTGAATTTTCCAATGCGCAGCTCTATGCAAAAGAGAGATATTGGCAAGGAAAAGCTGTCTTGTACCTTTGCATTTTTCTCCCAAACGAAGGTAACTAGAAAGAAAATTTTAAAGCCTCCTGTTAGGCCATCATCTACACGACATAGCCCTGAATTTTCCAATGCGTAGCTCTTTGCAAAAGAGAGATATTGGCAAGGAAAAGCTGTCTTTGTACCTTTGCATTTTTCTCCCAAACGAAGGACACTAGAAAGAAAATTTTAAAGCCTCCTGTTAGGCCATCATCTACACGACATAGCCCTGAATTTTCCAATGCGCAGCTCTTTGCAAAAGAGAGATATTGGCAAGGAAAAGCTGTCTTGTACCATTGCATTTTTCTCCCAAACGAAGGACACTAGAAAGAAAATTTTGAAGCCTCCTGTTAGGCCATCATCTACACGACATAGCCCTGAATTTTCCAATGCGCAGCTCTTTGCAAAAGAGAGATATTGGCAAGGAAAAGCTGTCTTGTACCTTTGCATTTTTCTCCCAAACGAAGGACACTAGAATTAAAATGTTAAAGCCTCCTGTTAGGCCATCATCTACACGACATAGCCCTGAATTTTCCAATGCGCAGCTCTTTGCAAAAGAGAGATATTGGCAAGGAAAAGCTGTCTTGTACCTTTGCATTTTTCTCCCAAACGAAGGACGCTAGAAAGAAACTTTTAAAGCCTCCTGTTAGGCCATCATCTACACGACATAGCCCTGAATTTTCCAATGCGCAGCTCTTTGCAAAAGAGAGATATTGGCAAGGAAAAGCTTTCTTGTACCATTGCATTTTTCTCCCAAACGAAGGACACTAGAAAGAAAATTTTAAAGCCTCCTGTTAAGCCATCATCTACACGACATAGCCCTGAATTTTCCAATGCGTAGCTCTTTGCAAAAGAGAGATATTGGCAAGGAAAAGCTGTCTTGTACCTTTGCATTTTTCTACCAAACGAAGGACACTAGAAAGAAAATTTTAAAGCCTCCTGTTAGGCCATCATCTACACGACATAGCCCTGAATTTTCCAATGCGTAGCTCTTTGCAAAAGAGAGATATTGGCAAGGAAAAGCTGTCTTGTACCTTTGCATTTTTCTCCCAAACGAAGGACACTAGAAAGAAACTTTTAAAGCCTCCTGTTAGGCCATCATCTACACGACATAGCCCTGAATTTTCCAATGCGCAGCTCTTTGCAAAAGAGAGATATTGGCATGGAAAAGCTACACGACATAGCCCTGAATTTTCCAATGCGCAGCTCTTTGCAAAAGAGAGATATTGGCAAGGAAAAGCTGTCTTGTACCATTGCATTTTTCTCCCAAACGAAGGTCACTAGAAAGAAAATTTTAAAGCCTCCTGTTAGGCCATCATCTACACGACATAGCCCTTAATTTTCCAATGCGTAGCTCTTTGCAAAATAGAGATATTGGCAAGGAAAAGCTGTCTTGTACCTTTGCATTTTTCTCCCAAACGAAGGTCACTAGAAAGAAAATTTTAAAGCCTCCTGTTAGGCCATCATCTACACGACATAGCCCTGAATTTTCCAATGCATAGCTCTTTGCAAAAGAGAGATATTGGCAAGGAAAAGCTGTCTTGTACCTTTGCATTTTTCTCCCAAACGAAGGACACTAGAAAGAAAATTTTAAAGCCTCCTGTTAGGCCATCATCTACACGAAATAGCCCTGAATTTTCCAATGCGTAGCTCTTTGCAAAAGAGAGATATTGGCAAGGAAAAGCTGTCTTGTACCTTTGCATTTTTCTCCCAAACGAAGGACACTAGAATTAAAATTTTGAAGCCTCCTGTTAGGCCATCATCTACACGACATAGCCCTGAATTTTCCAATGCGCAGCTCTTTGCAAAAGAGAGATATTGGCAAGGAAAAGCTGTCTTGTACCTTTGCATTTTTCTCCCAAACGAAGGTCACTAGAAAGAACATTTTAAAGCCTCCTGTTAGGCCATCATCTACACGACATAGCCCTGAATTTTCCAATGCGTAGCTCTTTGCAAAAGAGAGATATTGGCAAGGAAAAGCTGTCTTGTACCATTGCATTTTTCTCCCAAACGAAGGACACTAGAAAGAAAATGTTAAAGCCACCTGTTAGGCCATCATCTACACGACATAGCCCTGAATTTTCCAATGCGCAGCTCTTTGCAAAAGAGAGATATTGGGAAGGAAAAGCTGTCTTGTACCTTTGCATTTTTTATTCCCAAACGAAGGTCACTAGAAAGAAAATTTTAAAGCCTCCTGTTAGGCCATCATCTACACGACATAGCCCTTAATTTTCCTATGCGCAGCTCTTTGCAAAAGAGAGATATTGGCAAGGAAAAGCTGTCTTGTTCCTTTGCATTTTTCTCCCAAACGAAGGTCACTAGAAAGAAAATTTTAAAGCCTCCTGTTAGGCCATCATCTACACGACATAGCCCTGAATTTTCCAATGCGTAGCTCTTTGCAAAAGAGAGATATTGGCAAGGAAAAGCTGTCTTGTACCTTTGCAATTTTCTCCCAAACGAAGGACACTAGAAAGAAAATTTTAAAGCCTCCTGTTAGGCCATCATCTACACGAAATAGCCCTGAATTTTCCAATGCGCAGCTCTTTGCAAAAGAGAGATATTGGCAAGGAAAAGCTGTCTTGTACCATTGCATTTTTCTCCCAAACGAAGGACACTAGAAAGAAAATTTTAAAGCCTCCTGTTAGGCCATCATCTACACGACATAGCCCTGAATTTTCCAATGCGCAGCTCTTTGCAAAAGAGAGATATTGGCAAGGAAAAGCTGTCTTGTACCTTTGCATTTTTCTCCCAAACGAAGGTCACTAGAAAGAAAATTTTAAAGCCTCCTTTTAGGCCATCATCTACACGACAATGCCCTGAATTTTCCAATGCGCAGCTCTTTGCAAAAGAGAGATATTGGCAAGGAAAAGCTGTTTTGTACCTTTGCATTTTTCTCCCAAACGAAGGACACTAGAAAGAAAATTTTAAAGCCTCCTGTTTAGACCATCATCTACACGGCATAGCCATGAATTTTCCAATGCGCAGCTCTTTGCAAAAGAGAGATATTGGCAAGGAAAAGCTGTTTTGTACCTTTGCATTTTTCTCCCAAACGAAGGACACTAGAATTAAAATTTTAAAGCCTCCTGTTAGGCCATCATCTACACGACATAGCCCTGAATTTTCCAATGCGCAGCTCTTTGCAAAAGAGAGATATTGGCAAGGACAAGCTGTATTGTACCTTTGCATTTTTCTCCCAAACGAAGGTCACTAGAAAGAAAATTTTAAAGCCTCCTGTTAGGCCATCATCTACACGACATAGCCCTGAATTTTCCAATGCGTAGCTCTTTGCAAAAGAGAGATATTGGCAAGGAAAAGCTGTCTTGTACCTTTGCATTTTTCTCCCAAACGAAGGTCACTAGAAAGAAAATTTTAAAGCCTCCTGTTAGGCAATCATCTACACGACATAGCCCTGAATTTTCCAATGCGTAGCTCTTTGCAAAAGAGAGATATTGGCAAGGAAAAGCTGTCTTGTACCTTTGCATTTTTCTCCCAAACGAAGGACACTAGAAAGAAAATTTTAAAGCCTCCTGTTAGACCATCATCTACACGGCATAGCCATGAATTTTCCAATGCGCAGCTCTTTGCAAAAGAGAGATATTGGCAAGGAAAAGCTGTCTTGTACCTTTGCATTTTTCTCCCAAACGAAGGACACTAGAATTAAAATTTTAAAGCCTCCTGTTAGGCCATCATCTGCACGACATAGCCCTGAATTTTCCAATGCGCAGCTCTTTGCAAAAGAGAGATATTGGCAAGGAAAAGCTGTCTTGTACCTTTGCATTTTTCTCCCA